>NW_027110525.1:62156-82770 GCF_000696795.3 Halyomorpha halys
TATTTTAGTATATGGAAGTATCTAGGTTCTTTGCTGATCGAACAACTGTAAAGGCCTTACTAGTTAAACACAGGTAATGAATATGATATTTTAGTTTATATATATATTTCTAATTGGAAGATGTGGTTGTTCTTGATTACTGAGAACGTTGGTTTCTCATGAAAAAAAAGATTGACAACAAATGCTCTATTCGGTATATGTAAACGGGAAGACATCGTTGGAAATTTAGAAAACCCTTAGAAGAAAATAGTGTTTTATCCGGGAAGGCTAGATTGAATCAATCAGATGCAATTGCTTCTGTGAAGAGCCTCAAGGTAAGCTCGAAAAGAGACGCTGATCGAAAATTCTCGCCTCCAAAAGAATATTCGAAGATATAACTTCGCATTTATTATAAACAAGAGATAAATAAATGATATCAAACCTGTACCCAGAAGTTAAAATTTTAGTGTCACTGTGTTCCCCCGCTCCTAAAATAATATTAACAATAAAATATTCTAGTCAGATGTTGAAATTTGATTTATGAGAAACCTCGTAGTAAATAAAAAATGTTTTTGAATGAATAATTCGCATTTTTATATAATATGATAATTTTTATTATTTGTTGTGGTAAAAACCAAGATTTCGTTAAGCGGCGAATACTGCTATTTAGAAACTTAATATATAGACAAGATTCACAATTTCTAAAAACACAAATTTACGTTGAAATCCAATCACTTTGAATTTACTTTTTCTTAACTTAAAGTTGGTATTTATTTCTTGGTGGTCCCATGGAACAAAAGCTTGACCCTCCTACTCTAGTTAGAATAGGGTGGTTACTAGTAGATAGCACACAGTATATCAGTAATGGCCTAGATATGGGATATAAAAAAAAATCTTCTAGTATAAAAGTTCATCATTAATTAGTAACTCATTACTAAATGCCTTTGTAGGTTCATTCTACTGTTTAGTTATTTTATTATTAATATATACTTTGTATCTTCTTAAATTTTACTAAATAATTCTTTATCCGTTTAAGTAACGTTATTTATTTACCTGTGCTTATCAATTATTTTTCAACCTAAAATGAAAATAAATTTCTATTCCAATCTCAATAATATGAACATATTTCAAATACAATTGAATAGCAATATTTACCAATCAATGTCTTCATTTTTCTCTATTACTGATATATAAAAATTAAAATGGGCATATATTGCAACAAATAAAAAAATAATAGAAAAAAAAGTTCTTTTGAGAAATTCAACACTATGCCTCTGACAAAATTTATGAACTTGCTGACACGCTGAGGCGATAGCAGAGGAATAAAGTTTTCTTTGAATAGTTTCAACGTCAGATCTAAAATCAGTAAGGGCTTAGTGTAGCATACTAATTCCTGGAATAATTTACCTTCATCAAAGCTGGCTAATATCTCAAAGGCCCCATTAAGCCTCTAATTATTATAAATCTTTGTAATTGATTTATCTAAATTCGTAGCAAGATAATAAGTTATTCATGACAAATTATCTAGAATTTCAATTGAATTAAACGAGGCTCATAATACCTAGATTTGAAAACTAAGCTTATTTGAAATTAAATATTTTTTCGAAAAGTAACCAAAATCCAGAAACTATACTTTCTGATTAGATTCATGGACACCAAAATGTATTTACAAAATGATATAAATAAAAAAGTATGACTTGGAGTTTTATTTTTTTATCAGATTTCTTTTGTTTTTTTAAATTCACGTTTCCTCATCTTCAGAATTATTTATTTAATTTAGTTTTACATCAATCTATTGTAATTTTGAAATAATAACAATTAATTGCATTTATCTAACAATTTTATCTTATTAAATTTCATAACATGCTTAGAGCAAATAAATAAATATCTGGAAAAGCTATGGAAAATTTTGTTCAATGATTATATGAATTAAGGATTTTAAAATAATATTAAACAAAGGAAATGATTTACAACTCCATAATTGAATTGTTCAATTCTAAAGATTTTTATTGTCATGAATTATGAATGTTATAATAAACAAATTTGTATATATTGTTACTACCCGATTATTTAAATTTAAACAAAAACATTCAAATAAATATTTTTCAAGATTTCCATAACAGCTGTGTCCGAATGACACTGGATGTGTGTTACTGTTTAGCAAGTTTTAATTATTCTCCTTTGTGAGGATTCAAGGTTATTGACTTTCATAAGCGTTTTGTTTATTGTCAACAAAAACAATAAAATTCTTGTAGAGTCAGATCTGATTAGGGTGACAATAACACTAATGGTCCTTTGACCATTGCAGCTAAGAAAGAAACCGATTCTGTCTTAACGCTCTAGGTAATTTCTAGGGACATTATTTGGTATGAATGTTGATGTTTTAATTTCATTAATGAAGTATTTGGACACACATGTTAATTTATTTATTATAACCTAAGCCATTTATAACTATGAAAATATTCAGACGTGAGTATTTCCCGAGGTGTTAACCATCATACCTTCTGTTGCGGCCAGCATATGATTTAACAATCGATTATATAACACATGGGTGCTATTGTGTTTAAAAAAAATGAAAATCTACTCCCTTTTGTTATTTTTAACTGCAGTGTACTAATGACATTTTAGGCTCATAGTAGTGTCTATACGTCGGCTCAGACATACTTATTTCTCGAAGCAGTCATAGTAGCTAACAGTCTGGCTATCTACGTCATCCTATTCCTTCACTTCGCCACAGCGGGAGAGCTAAAATTTTGGATCATTCTCCATAAGGACAAGGCGAGCGGGCGTACTTTTTAGTATCTACCTCCACGAGGACAAGAACAATCGCTAAGCGAGGGCCCCATCAATCATCCACGGTGATATTTCATATATGAAGACATTTTCTTTTCTTTTGTTTGGTTCTAAATTTAATAGTAATAAGTTCGGTAGGTTCTTTATTTATTATAGTTTGTATGTTTTTTGATGTATTTTTTCTTATTCAAAGGTTTACAGTTTATTATGTTATTCAAAATAAATTGTTAACCGAATTCGACAGTTCATTTCTCTCACTTTCATTACCGTTTTCGTTTGGACTAGCAAGGGTTCCTTTTGAACCTCTACTGACCAAAGCACCTTCATACTGGGATTTTTTCTTCTTTTGAGGTCTTTAATTATTTTTTTTTTAGTTCGAAAACTTAATCCTGAAACACCCTGTTTTTATATTCAAATCATTTCATTGATTAGACCAGCCGTCTAGAGATTACTACAAATTTTGTAGTAATAATAACCATTCAATAATGGTATAGAAGGTTCAATAAAAGTTCATTCAAAATTTTACAAATGAACACAGAACAAACTGAAGTTCTAAACGCCTAGAGTCATCACTGATTAAGAAAAGTCATTATGAAGTGATAAAAATGAAATATAATTACTCATGATGCTTCCTCTTCCATTCCTGACAATCCTCGGAGGCGCCTGAAAAGAAGATGGCCACGAGACCTGCTAATGTAAAACGTCATTAGTGCTACCAATGGGTAGTTTCTCTACACGCCTGTAACACTCCAATTTAACTGAGATCAAATTTACTAAATGAATTATAATATACAGTTGTAAATAGCAACAAATAATTTTTTAAAAAAAATTACTCATGATAGGGCAGAAATGTATTACACAAAATATTTATGTTTCTTCAACTTATGTCAAAATAGTTTTTTTTTTTTTTTTAAATAATGTAATAAATGCTCATTTTTTATAAATATTATTAGGTACTGTTGTATATTTATTATCGAGTATTGCAATTGATACATCAAACATCAAGCTGTAGAGGATCGAAGTCGATCTTCAAGAATATTAATTGCTCATATACTGATTGATATTCCTAATATTCAACAAGAATCTGGATCAGTGGTGAATTGTCAGATTCCTGTAATTATTGGCCCAGAGAACAATCTCCAACACGAATAGAATGCCTCAAAGTCCGTTGTGCAAGCCAAAATTATTTAAATAGGAACTTGGAAGGTAAACTTTATAGCACACTTACTTAAATAGTTTATAATGCATGAATAGTTGTATAAGTTATAACTAATTAAATTATTTTATTCCAACGGTTGAGCATGAAAAACAATATTTTGTTTATATAAAATGATTGAAAAACAGTATTAATATTTTTTAAATATATTATTTTATGATGAGAGTAGCTCAGAGAGCCTTTTAATTTTTGTTTCATTATTTTAATAATACTAAAATTTCCAGGTAATAACATACAGGTAGAGAATATGTAACATTTTATTTTTTAGTTGAAATAGTTCTCCTATTGGTTTTAAATATGATTTTGTTTCGTAGAGCAGGGCTGGTTTCAGCTCAGTTTTGTAGATCATTAATTTGAGGCAGAAAGAAAGATTAGGAGAAGTGAACAGGTGAGTAAGCCTATAAGACTTGATCCTCACCAGTCTGCTTTACTTGTAGTGGAGAGCTAGCTTCAGGTCTATCAATGGTGACCCATGATATACTATACTGCCTGCTGGTCTATTCTCGCATTCAACGACCTTATACCCTAAATAAAGGACGATTTTCTTCTGGAAGGAGAAAATAATACAGTTGGTCTTCTTGGGATTAACTGTAATATACAGCCCTTCCAGTTTCTAGGTTATTTCCATACAAGCTTTCTCCGTCTGGTGTAGAACTGTCTCTGCATTCATTGAACTAAACTAGATGGCTATATCGATGGCATAAGCTGCTAAATTAGCCTTGGCATACTTGGCTCCAACAGTTTCACCCGTTTATACTGAGAAAAGTATTGGAGATAACACTGACCCTTGTGGTACTCTACAGGTGAGTGGGACTCTAATAATATGATATTCATACTCATATTATTAGAGGGATAGCTAATATAATAGATATTAGACAATAGTTATCCAAACGTGGATTTATTGACTTGCATTCACAAAATCGGTAATTGTAATAATATATTGTAGATGTAGACGATACAGTTAGCACCACAAAACGTTAAATAACAATATATATCAAATATCATAAATATCAATTTATAGTCAGAATGGGTTATTACACTAACTACGTATCTACAATAGAATCTCGATAACTATGAAGTATCGAGGTAACTATCGATTATTGAGGTTCCTGTTATGTGAGTAAAAAAATATATAATAAATTGATGCAAAAATCTCCATCCATTAAAAAAACTCCCAGACATAATTTTTTCCCAAACTTAAATCTTTTAAAAACAATTCAACCAATCAGGTTTCTTAATACCATCTTTAGTAAAAGTTCAACTGAACTGCATGAGATCATTTTATATAATAATTTTCCAGAAGGATATATTGACTTTTAATCGCAAAATATTCAATTGTAACGATATGAACATATAAACGACACCGTTAACATTACAAAACATTACAGTTTTCTTTTAAAAATAAATAGGTTAATTTTTTCTAAGATGATTCTCGATGGCTATGCCGGGAAAAAATTACAATAGTCAATATCAAATTGTCATCTGCACACATTATAGGATTTTTTTCATTTTTAGAAAGGGGATTCAAGTATGAGAGAAAATTTTAAATCATCGGAATGCTCATTAACCATTAACGATTACTCATAAAACTCTTTTACGAATATAACCCCGAAAATAATTTAAATATAGAGACTAGTCTAAAGTGAATTCACTTCTCAATGGTCTCTAATTTATCATTTTTATTCTTTTTTATGTTGTAAGAATTAAAACATCTACTGTATCTTGCATAGAAATGTGAAACCAATAATAAAAAATAGTATAAGGAATATCTAAAAAGTTAAATTCAGCTCTAAAAATAGTTTTTTTCTTTCCCTCAATTTAATAAAACTGCTTGTAATAATTTTTAATACAACATAACTATTAATAAGAAGATAAAATAATAACAATTTATTCATTTTAATTTGATTCTATTAACCATTATCGAAAACAATCATCCTATAGCCTTATGAGTTACCGATCAATGAGAATGCAAGCTGCCACCTCCTTTGACTTGAGCAGTGTTGAGGAGGCTTGGACAAACTTCGACGTATTGACGAACCCTTTCCATTAAGGACAATGAGCAACAGGCAGAAGGAAACAAGGAGACGTCTACGGATCTCGATTAGGGAGGAAACGTGGGGGTCCCGTCTTATTGAGATTGGCTGTACACCGAGCCTGGGTCTTCCTGTATTAACAAATGCCATCATCTTTTGGATTTTATTTGTTTGCTTTTCTCTCCTGTAGAGGATCAAAAATAAAATAAGGTTGGACTGTTTGTTTCGTCAGCCGGAATCGTGAAAAACAACCCCTAGAAATTCTGATTCCCATTTCTTATTTCACTTTATTTTTTTTATTGTTCCCTTGGGTATCTAGGAATATTTTTTTAAAACTTTGTTTTATTGAAAAATAAATTACAAAAGATAAATAAATTCCTCTTTCATCACCTCTTGAAGGATGTGGAAATAAAATAATGCATCATTTACCTTTGTATTAGTATTTAGTACATTCATTTTATACTTTACTGATATTCTAGAATAGTAGTGTACATATGAGAAAAAAGATTGTGTTTTCTTTTTGAAATGGATGTGTTCCAAATATTTTTTTTTAAATTATTTTTTCTTTTAATTTATTGTTAAATTAATAAAGTATTGAACAACGTTGTGAGGCAATAGGTAATAGTGATAACTTCATAATAAAAAAACAAAACCAAAAATAAATTAAAAATAACATTAAATACAATAAGAATTAAATAAATGAAAAAAAAAGAAAAAAATTTCTGTGTGTTATATATATATATATATATATTAACAGTCTATAATATATATTATAGAAACATATTAAATCTTTTTATAGAATAATTTTTATTATAATACTAGTAGACCTGCCTGTGCTTTACCACTGCTAGATTTAGGGATGTAGATAGATTAATTGGATACAACTGAAAGACCGGTATGAATTTGATATAACACATTTAGTTGTATAGTAAATTATACGTTGAACTAATGATTTAATTAATTTTTTATTATATTTGTTTACTTTATAGCAGTAAGGCGCTAGACACCGAATGCTACTTTTTAATAAAATCTAATAAAAAAAAATTACGAGACTGTCTGAGGTAATTAAGTTCAAATAAAGCAGTCTAGCGGAAGTTAAAAATACTTATAAAATATTGAATTCAATGTTTTTTTATACTTTCTGATAAAATTTTGGAAAAGTTAGAAGCTTTGGAAGAATTACAAAATTCACATTTAGCTCTTTTTTTCCTATTTATTTTCACACAATCACACTTGAAAGAATTACCTCTCACAATGAAGTCTACTATCGCAATGACCCGATTAAAGACCCCTATCCTATTCTGGACTGTCGATTATTTTAAAGAAGTCGAAATTGACATAGATGAACCCGCCATTATGGAGGAAATTGTTGGAGGGGCTGAACGAGCCGCGATCGTACACTCCAGCTCAAATGAAAGGAACACTTTTCCATTATTGGAGCCCTATTCAAAACCGGTGGCAACTTGTTGCTCCGCGTTGGCCTCGAGTCTTCATTTCCTGGAGAACTGGAGAGCTGGAGCCTAATACTCGTTGGACCCCGCTGGGACGCAATGGACCTAATATCTTCTTATACACCGCCCGTTCTTTGACGCGATCCTATTAGAGAAAAGTACTCTATCAAGTGGGGCAGTAGTGACGGGTTTCGGATGATTTTTCTTTTTCTTGAAACGTATTGTGATAAATTTATATAAAATATTCAATTTCATTATAAGCCCATATTTTATAAACCAATGATGTATATCTAATTAAAATTTTATGATTGAAAAAAAAATGTATTTTATAAAATGTGGTAAAGAAATACAATTATTTGACATTATTTATTTATTTAAATCTTTGTTAAATCAAGAAAATCAATTACTGCCCAGAATTCAAATTATTTATCAATGTCGAAACTTCTGAAAAAAAACAACCTTCATTCTCATTTTATTCATAGATTGAATAAAATTTAAGACCTAAACTGTCAATTTTCTAATCCTTTTAGTCATACTTTAAACATTGTCAAGAATTTACAAATATATGAATGTGTCATCTTGCTAAATCAATACAGTTTAAAAAACTCTTTGTATTATTATAATTTAAAACTCATATATTATAAATTAAAATATTATCACCATCTTTATGGGGAGCGCGGTAGCCAAGCGATTTCTCCCGCTTATCTTACATTTTTCTTAGCTCAGGTGAATGCCGGCAAAGTGGGGCGAAATGTCGGTAAATTAATAGTTGTAAGCTATTTTTCGTTCCTTTTTGGCCACACGCAGAACCTTCTCTTTCATAATTTACATTTCTTTTTATCAAAATAAACTATTCTTATTTTTTAAACTGAATTAACCTGACGTAAGTGTTTGTGAGAGAGCGGTGGCACCGTGGTAAGGTTCTGGTGTCCACCCGGCCTCTTAAATTGGGTATCTTTGATTGAGTAAAAATCTGGCAGGAGAGCGGGATTCTGACGAAATCACCTCCTAGCACAACCGTTGGTCTAGTAACAGTCTATACAACGGCAGTGACAGTCGATCTAGTAACTTCTATACAAAGTACTGAACCCCTGACCATTCATGGGTTGTAGGGGTACAGATTTAAAATCACCATCTTTATAAAAACATAAAAATATTTTAGCCAACTTGACGTACTACCATTTAGTAGCAGTAAAACAAGAAATAAAAAAAAATTATCTATGATGATATCATATACATATATAGTGGTATATTATGTACATATAATTTATAATATTTGTATATTTAGTGAATAAAGGATATAACTATTTCCAAAATATAAAATATAAAAAAATATCGATTTAAAACTTGAATAATGATTTCATTTATAAAAACAAGATTTTCTGAATATTTTTAAAAATTTATAATGGTAACGAATATCGTCCATAAAAATATGGACCTTGAATTCCTATAATTCTAAGTAGGTTTATCTTTTAATTTTAGTTTAGTTAAAAATTCCACAATAATATTAATTTTTAAGTTTAGTAATTTTAAGTCCATACCTGATAGTTTCATAGCCAGAACATTTTGTTTAACAGAAAAATATGTTTACAAAAGATAGAATTCTATTATCATTACAGAATTAATAATAAAAACTAAAATTTCAAAGCAGTAAAAATATAATTTTAATAATATATAAATACTATTTATAAAAAATATAAAATGATTCAATAAAGGAAAGATTTGGATTGTACAACCTTATAATTATTTATATCTCATATATGAAACAATGTTATTATTATATATTAGACTATAATAATTACAATAAATAACGTATGTATACTTATTATAATACAATGGATGTACTATGAGAACAATATTAAGGGTTGGTGTAGAGATATTCCTGGCTATACGAGTACAAATGAGAGCTGGTAGAAAATCAAAGCAGTGATCGAAAATTCTTTTCAATCTCACCTAAACAAAACTCTCTTTCAGAAAAAAAAACAACAAAAAACATACTGGTATATACCAGTTGGAACCATTACTGTAATGGACCTTGCCTCAATGCTATGTAAAAACGAAAAGAGTAATCTATTCTATTAGATAAATGGAATGATATAAGATATTAAATTCAATTATATTGTATCATTTCAAAATGGAGTTTGTTAAAAAATGTGTACCTTTTGTCGTGTTTTTCCCAAAAATAGTTAAAATAAACTTTTGTATTGTATATTTCTGTCATATATCTTTGACTCACCGAAGACATTGAAATGGCTGCCATGATGGTGAAGCCTCAATAAATTCATTATTTATGATCATGAATCCTTTAGTGGAAATTGAATTCTGACAATAATTTTATTTTTTATATTCCTGTACTGTAGGTCTTTTTCAATATACGCATACGCATTTAAGACGTGTCGGATCAAAAGAGTGAAAAAAAAATAATAGTTTATTATCAAATTTTTTTTTATATTAGACACTTTAGTGTGGCATTACATTTTTTTGCGTACAACTTCCGAATTCACTGAATTTAGTGGCTGAATTTTATAGTCAAACTTCTGTACTATAACATAATAAGACAGTTGGATGAGCGAAATTTTATATATATTTTTATTTATTTAATGATGTTTACAAATGTATTTACATAAAAATACATCCAGTAACTTTGATCTATGATCATAATGATATAGGCCTGTAGAGAAACTACCCAGACGTAGCACTCTAATAATATTTCTTCATTAGAAGATCTCGAGGCCATCTTCATTTCAGGCACCTGGGAGGATTGTCAGGAATGGAAGAGGAAGCAAAGTTAAAGGAAGGATTGATATCTGGTTCGGGCTAGATTGGTTACAAATGGAACATTAATGTCTCTATGGATGGTTTTATTTGAGACAAAGTAAGGAGCATTGAGGATATTACGGAGGATTTTGGGTTGTAAGATTTGGATAAGAAAGGAATTCGTAAGTTTAGTAGAGCATTAAAGTTCAAATCCGTATGTCGTGATAGGCGTTATTATAGTCATGTAGATCAGTCTTTTGTAATGGATTGGAAGTTTAGGCCGTCTAGTAAGTGCTCTTATAGTCAGAATCGACGTGCAGTTTACTGTCTTCAGTGATGGTTCCAAGTTAGTCGTTTGTCCAGATGTAGTTCCAAGGTATCTATCTGTTCTGGAGGGGTATATGTTAAATGTATTCTTCTTGATTTTTTTAGATACAGACAGGCCTAAATCAGTTATACTATTTAGGCCTAAAATTAATAATAGCGGCAAAAGATTGTAGTACACAGTTAAATAAAATAAAAAGCAGTAGATGTTAGGGGGATGGACGTTTGTGTGTGAAGCTAATAAAAATTAATTAACCATGTAGGGTTGTTTTCAATGAAAAATAATACCATCAATGGGTAGATTCTCCACATGCTTGTATCATGTCATTTTATCACTTACAGAAAATTTACTTCTTGTATATACTTTATACAGTTGTAAAAAATAATAAATAAATTATAAAAAAATAAAATAATACAAAAAATGTTGAGATGAAGGTCAGGTAAAATTTTAAGGTTCTATGCTCTTCTACAGCCTTGAATTGATAGGCTCTAAATTTTCAGAATAGGTAATAAAATATGAATTAAAAATAAAGGTGAAAAAATTAGAAGAGCAAGGTTAACCGCAAAAAAATAATAAATAAAAAATTACATACTAACTTATTTTAAATACCCTAGAATATAGATAGTCCTCAACACCTTTGTAATAGACTGTCTAATCATTATGTGTAATATAATTATCAACCAGAAAAAGTAAACCAATATTTTAGAGTAATTTTACATAATCACAGTAAGTGTGAAATTTTCGTGGAGCGTTTTATATTAAAATTTAATGTGTTGGGCCAAACCTTTTGAAACTTGTTTAATTAGAGGCAGATAATTAAACAAGAGATGCTATACGATTTTCCTCTAATCATAAATGTTTCCCTCTGCAATCTGAATTAACCACGGTCTCGGATCCGCAATCACTTTTCAGCAGCGAAATGTCTATTTAATGATATAAAAGATTTATAAAGGGCTCTAAGCGCATCCTTTTGATGCGGCGGCAATCGAGGAGTAATTGAAAGGGAGTAATTGAAAATTCCATCAGTATCGATAGTAGAGACTATTGAAGTAAATAAACCAGCAATAAATCGATACCTAATCGCCGGATGACGTCGGCTGTGGCTTTTTATTTGCGTCAGTTACCTAGCGATGCGAAGGTTAATAATATGCAACATAAGTCGATCGCCGGTTTTGTGACGGTATATCAATTTTACCTAAATAATAAAACACCTTAAAAAAAAATGCCAAACCATTGGTGTTGCAAAAAATTTTGTAAGCAATTTATAAAAAACTAAAATAATCATTAAAATCATCGTGGTTTTTTATAAGGGGCAAATCCAATGATTTTATTATTATATATTATATATTTATATAATATTATATCATTATATTTTGTACATTACCTTGTTTGGAAAATTGATTTTGGAACAAAAACCCACAGTATATTTACAATTTTGATGACCTTGAAATTTATAGTTCACTAATATTCTAAAACACTAAATGTTTAATTCACTCCTTTTACTGAACACCGACTATGTGTTAATTTTTAGAGTGACAATAATAAAATATAACATTATAAAACCATTAACAGATAAATTAATAATCAGTAATTGATACAGAACTTAAATTTTACACTGTATAAATATTCAAATGCCTCTTCATTAATTATGATTTTATGTGTTTCCAAACTGTTTAAAAACTGTAACAAATTATTAAAATAATGTTTCACCATATTTCAAATTAATGTTTGATTAATTTAAGTAGTCCAAAAAAACAGGACAGGTTGGTATAGCTTTTTCACCAACTATATAGCAGTACATATACACAGCCTTTTAGGAAATTAATTCCCACAAAGAAGGGGTTTGAATTTTTCATGAGATATTTGTATTTTATTGACATATTTAAAGTCCGGACAAATTTAATTATGTCTGTATTCAAATTTGGTTTTAATTTCAATTACTGATAATTTATAGTGATTGTAACCAAATTATTGTAATGTTGATAAAATACAGTATTGATATTAAATTTACCATCATTATTAGAGTTATGAATCGACCGAAACATTGATGGGAAGATAACTCGAAGTTTGAAGAAAAAGATCAATAGAGTTGAGGGAAGGGAGTTAGTAGAAAAACATTGTAGTGTCATTGACATCGATTTATTAGCCTTGATTGAACGTTATAATTATAAATAAAGTTAAAAAGCGAATAATTATATTTTAATTATTATTTTTTTAATAATTTATTGAAGCATATAAACATTTAATACATATCCCTAAATGGTATTTAAACTAAATTTATTTTAAAGATAATTCTCAATAAAAATATGAAAAAAGAAAAGATAAAGTTCTAAAACAATACGAACAAAAACAAATCATATATATGTGTATATAATTGACCGTGAAAATTTATATATAAGAAGATGGTCAGGGTTGCGGTCAAAAGAGAAACAAAAATAGTTTACAACTATTTATTTTCCGACGTTTCGCCCCACTTTGCAGGGCTTCATCAGGGCTAAAAAGATACAAAAAAAAAACTGAGAATATTACAATAATAAGATACAATAAGGCAATTTAAGCTAGGATAAATATTATGTAAAAATAAAGTGATAAGAAATTACATATAAATAAAAGGAAGGAAGATATAAAATAGTATCAATATAAAATATAATTAAATAAAAAATAAGTAGCAATGTTAAGAGTAAAAATTTAAGCCTTGATGAAGCCCTGCAAAGTGGGGCGAAACGTCGGAAAATAAATAGTTGTAAGCTATTTTTGTTTCTCTTTTGACCGCAACCCTGACCATCTTCTTACATATAAAAACAAAGCATGTATTATAAGAATAATAATGTTGTGCCTATGTATTATAAGAATAATAATGCTATGCCTATTATTATAAGAATAATAATGCTATGCATATTATTATAAGAATAATAATGATATGGCTATGTATTATCAGAATAATAATGCTATGCATATTATTATAAGAATAATAATGCTATGCCTATGAATTATAAAAATAATAATGCTATGCCTATGTATTTTAAGAATAATAATGCTATGCCTATTATTATAAGAAAATAAGCAATTGTCAGCTGTCTGAGTAACAGCCCAATGCAGTTGGGCGACACTGCTTTCTGAACAAATTGTTACTATTTTTACATTGTGTAGAACATGTCAAATAATGTCTGACTCTAACTTTGTTTTATTAATAAGGATTGGAATATAGCTGTATATCCTAAAATGTTTAGCAGGATTATTATTGATTTACGAACCATACTGTTAAAATATTGACATAATTTTTTTTAAATAAAAAAATGTTACATTTAATGATATTCTGAGCTATAATCTAAATAATTGAATGATGTTACAATATATTGGTATTTTATTATGACCAAAAAAAAAATACTTTCTTTATTTCATAAAATCATAACTTCTTATTATACCAATGAAATTATTTAATAAAATAGTAAACATCCAAGTTTGGAGGCACTCGTAGGTTTACTGGGCTCTAAAACTCCAGCGAGTCAGTGAAATGACTGCGATATAACAGAAAAATAGAAGCATAGGAACACTTAACCCATAAAAAATTCTTTTAATAACATATGAACCCTAATAAATAACAAACTCCATGGCTTCTATAATACTTGAGTAGTACTCATAAGAACAGTTCTCATGTAATATTGCTAGTCTCATGTAACTGTTTAATTCTTGCTATGTATGTTGCAATAATGTTGTAAGTTATCACGTTACAATAACTACAATGTATTGTTGGTACATTCAAGTGGTTGGAGAAACTAAAACCAAAGTTCGAATTCGGAATAAGAAAAATGAATCTGAAAAAAAATACCACAGGTTTTCAGAAACGAGAAACGGTCAGTTTTTTTGCGGAATAAAAACAAACATACAAGCTTTTCTTAGAACTTTGTTTTATTTTTTCCTTATAAAGGTTAATTCTTTTACAACCGACAGCAAATATATGATATCAGTGAATAATGACCTATCAATTCTATCCCAAACTTACCAATCCTTTAAAAAAACTGTGTCAAAACTTAAGTATTAAAATAAATACAAACAAACCCACCATATCGATTTCCATCCCTGTCGTATCCTTTGATAATACTAAACTTTTCCACATCGAATCGATTCGCTACCTGGAACATATCTTGACAAACGATTAACATGGAATCTTCATACAAGACTAATAGGTAGGAAAATGCTCATCGATTCCGATAATTACAATGATTACTAGACAAAGTTTAGACCTGCAATTAATTACAGAAGAATCATATACGTGATTGTAATAAGGCCTATTTGAACTTGCGATGTTGAACTTTGGAGTTTTATTATAATTATTATCACAAATAAAACTATCCAAACCGACCTCAATGATCTAAAGGTTGCTTATTTGGCCCAAACCAAATATTAATTCTTACAAGATAAACTTTCTTTCTTTAAGTCCACTTGTTTATAATTTTCAATTCTTGATAATCCTCTTAGACCTCTGAAAATAAGATAGCCTCGAGACCTACACATCTAGAAATATTATTGGAGTTAGTATCAATTAGTAGATTCTCCACAAGCCAGTTTCATTCCATTGTACTATAATTAACAGCACACTTATAGGTTGTATATTTTGTTTATACAGTTCTATGTTACAGTGAATAAATAACAAATCTTTGATAAATAACAATATATTGATAGAAGCTGTTCAGGAACAGATATCATTGCAATTCAATAATCTGAACTATCTTAGCATATAGGCTGGTATCGTTGGATGCATTCGCTATGATGCAGCACCACTACAAAACTGAGGAATATGAAGAGCCTATGTTACTGACGCTGCTACAATGCATTACCACAAATCTCTTTGCGATACTCGTAACTCAGCCAATTTTAGCAAAACTGACCACTTAGAGTTGAGGGATTGTGGTTGTATCTGTATGGTCTTTCAACAGTTCTTCATCCTTCTAATGCTTTCACTCACGCATGTCCAAACATTTTTAAAATGCTATTTATGTATTTATATTTTCAAAACGTTTGACAAGCCAAAGTTGGCAGAATTTCAGAAATTAGTGTATAAATGGTCCAGTATCGATTTCATCAAAATTCTTTAAGCAATTTAAATTAATAGTTTGTTATATATACCAGAGTTTTCCCTCTTAATTTTGACTTTCTGTTACATGAAACGAACTAAGAAATAAAAATGTACCCCGTTAGATAATTATTATTCCCTAATGTAAAAAAAAAAAAAAAAAAAATACAGAATGGAAATAAATTATTGAAAACACTTTGAAATAAGCAATTAGAACCTTAAATTGTTTCCTTCTTACTCCTTTTTATTTATTTATTGTTTTCCACATGTGCCCTATAGTTGAGGATATAAGTAAACATAGATATCACTGTTCTAAAAGAATAATGACTCAACTGTAAAATTTTGTGATATTGTCTTGGATTGGATGGGTTCAAACTTACGAAATTCCACGTTTGGCAATATTTTTTAGTGCAATATGCCGAATTACTAACATTCAGTAGTGTATTTCTGAGTCAGATAACACATTGAAGTCAATTTCACAAACTTTACAATTGCATCACAATACTTCTCGACCTTATTAAAACTTCAGCAAAATCATTTATGTTTTTACCATTAGCCTCCATATTTTAACCCACGCACGTACTTATCGTTTCTTATTTGTAAAGATGTGGTCATTTCAAATTTTTAATCCTTCCTCTAATTTCTTTCAAAGGTCACAACTTATTTTAGTACATTAGTAGTATATTAAAATATTTTCGATCTCTTATAGCATATTTGGAGTTTTATTTTTAATGATATTGTATTTTTTTTTTAATTCTTATTTTATATTTAGTATATTTTCATTGAATATTATAAGGCATGCTGGTTATGGGCATGGCGGTGGTCTCTGGTTGGATGTGAATGGTTGGTTGTTTCAAAATTTTAATTGTTATTCATAATCTTTCTTAGCTTAGTGTTTTTTTTTAAAATTATTATTTTCGTATCCTAAATAACTCTTATCTCTTTTTCTTCATTGAAAATTTCAGAGGCTGTTGAAAACCAGGCGTGTAGACCTTGGTTGTTTATACATTGTAAGGGACTCTCACATTGCGATTCTTCGTATCTGTTTTTTCTAAAATATCAACATTATTATTTTATCTTTATTTATTGATAGGTATTACAATCTGCCACTCCGTAGCGTGCAATAGGTAATAGTGATGAATGATTACATTCTTACTAAAATAAAAGAAGAATAAAAAGTAAATAAATAAATGAAAAAAAGTTCATAAAATCTCTTTAAAAATATATACTAACAGAAGGATAAAGAAAAAGAACATAATCAAACTATGTGCATACATAAATAAAATAATAATAAAAATAAATGAATCTCTAGCCACATTTACACTCCTATATACAATATTTACACAATCGATTTGAGGATCCCTGAGCCCACTCTATCCTCCACATGTGTGGGGTAGATCAGAGCTCATAAGATCCCAGCGCATCCCTCTAGCCGCATCTCTGGTAATGAGTGAGTGGAGGCTGAACAAGTGCGCTAAAGCCCCAACACTCAACTTGAGTGGAGAATCTAACCATTGCCAGAACTCCAATTGTCCATTTTTATTTTGCAATAAGTCTCTTGGCCACTGCCGTTTCAACCTTCGAGGTGGATTGTAGGGATAGGTAGAACTAGATAAGGATTGAACTAAAGGATTAGGATAGTTAGAAAGGTTTATATGTAATTTTGAGAATTTGGTTGGTATGAGGTCAAGAACAAAAGGGATATGAAGGTCATGGTGTAGAGATCTGTTGGAAACGCAATGGGTGGATTAACTATGGTTCTAAGGATTTTGGATTCAAAGAATTGGATATGTTTGATGTTCGACGGTTTAGCTGTTCCCCAAAGTTCAAGTCCAAAGATCCAGATAGGTCTGAGTATAGTCTTATAAATTAAAAATTTGTTTTCTATTGAGAGACGAGAGATCCGGCTGAGCATTCGGCATATAGTTGGCTGAATCGTCTGTTAAGTTCTTGTCTTTAAAGTCTAGTATGTTGGTACCAGATGAGTCTTTTGTCTATGATGAATCCAAGATAGATCATTCACTGTGTTGGATCTGGGTAGAGGAATATAATTAAAAGAAACAAGTAGACAGAAGCTACGGCGGAGAGTGAAAGTCACATGGGTGCATTTCGATTCGTTTACTTTAATCCGCCATTAGTTGCACCATTGCTCAATCTAGGTGAGGTGTGTTTGGAGATTGGATGAGGCTGTTACAGGATCGGGATGGGAGGATAGGATAGCTGTATCATCAGCAAATGTTGCCAGAAACAAAATATCAACATTAAGATACTTTTTTAAATATAAATTTAGTATGGCCTACCTTACAACTTGTCATGCAGCGCGTTATATTACTAATAAACGTACGTACAATGATATACAATCCGATATTAATTTCATTAGCTATAACGAGACTTTTAAAGGTTCAGTAAGTAAAAGTAATTATTGCTTTCTTGTTTTTCACTATTTTCATAATGTCATTTCTCTTAAATTTGTTAAGTTCTGTGGTTTTAAATCATATTTTATTTCTTAATTGAATTGTAAAATACATATTTTTTTAAATTGATTTAGGAATATGTTTGTTATAGTTTTTAAAAACTAATCTCCTTTTCATAGTAGTTTCAAATTTCAGATAGCACGTGACAAAACAAATACAAGTAGTAAATGAAGAAGGTTAAAACCCGGTACAACATTTTAATGCTTTTCTAAGCATAAATGAAGAACATATATCTTCCTTGAAGTAAGCCCGACTTATTTATTGTAAGTAGACTTAGTAAGTACTATAAACCCCCGCTCTATTGAGATAGTTCACTTATACGTTTCGTAGGTAATTTATCAATAAAATATATATGATTCCACTTGATAATTGTACCTTTATCTATAGTTTTAATTCAATATGTTTCTAGTATAATAACATATTGACAAAAAAAGTTAATAATTTACTAATTGAAAAAAGACTTGAACAATTATTAACTAATTCTAGTATTTTAAGGGGAAAATTTTAACTTCTCAAAATTATTAAAATGATTCCAGGCTATCCCAGTTCCTCTTCAACCTCCTAGATGACTGTTCAATATATCGTTCGATGGTTCTTTTCCATGATAATAAGATTTTCGTTCAAAAATTAAATTTCTATTAATTAATTTTCAGGTGGCTTAATGTTACCAATGAATTAATTATCTCATGAAAAAATCAACCTTTATTACTTCATACATAGGTTTAAACATTTCAACGCCTACATCAATAACACACGTTTATTGAAAGTTCCATTATTGGTATTGGTGTTCTTTTACGCATTGTGATGCTTTAAAATTTTTTCTAAAAGTAGAATACATTATTTATAATCTTAAACACTTTTTTGAGACTAGTTAATGTTGTTTAAATAAATTAATTTATCCATTTTAGTCTCAACACATTTTATTTCACTTACAAGTCCGACATTTCGGACAATTCGGCCATCCTCAGGGACAATCTATTACAAAACAGCATTTATTACATAAATGATCCTAAACAATTCAAAACAATTAACAATATTATTTATAATTTATCTTACCTTAATACAATTTTAGAACTAAATAATTTAAAAAAAAAACACACACACACACAACTTCATGCAGGCTATTCTGCCCAGGTCAATTCAATAATTACCCTATGAAACATTAAAACATTAGATAAACATATATTTTTTGTTAATAAGCATTATCTTAGATTATGTTTAATTACTTTATTAGCCAATTTTCACATTAAAATTCTTTTTCACAGTCACCTATATTTTAAAATTTATCAGTGGTTACAAACATTAACTTTCCCTCCACTCAGATCAAGCATTTTAATTATAAAAATCTTATCAAGGTTAATTATGATTATCAACATTTAATTTATCCAATATTTTTTATAAATTAATTTTACTTAATATCTCTGCATAGTGTTGGTTCAGATTTTTTGTGTCTGTTTTAAAATTCACTGTATAATTAATATTTTCTGATATGTAAATGGATTTAAGTATTTTTCTTTTAAATGTATTATTTTATTTATGTGAAATGATAGTATTTTCAAAATCAAAAGTATGCTGGTTTTTGGTAGCATAATTATAATTTACCTTCATAAGATTTTTATTAATAAAATAAAGAGGAAATTTAACCAAAATATCGTTATAATAAATAATTTAAATGCTTGACCTGAGTGGAGGGAAGGTTACAAACATTGTTATGATAAATTTTAAAAAATAGGTGACTGTGATAAAGAATTATAATTTTTATTTTAATGTGAAAATTGACTAATTAGGTAATTAGATATAATTTAAGATATGCTTATTAACAAAAAATAAATGATTCACTAATATTTTAATGTTTCATGGGGTAATTATTGAATTGACCTGGGGAGAATAGCCTGCATGAAGTTTTTTTTTTTTTTTTAAATTTTATAGTTTTGTTATAGATTGTCCCTGAGGATGGCCGAATTGGTCATTGGACTAAAACGTCCGACTTATAAAGAGAATAAAATGTTTTGAGACTAAAATAGATAATTTTTTTTTATTTAAACAAGTAGAATACATTTTTAAAATCCTTTAAAACAGCGAATATTTGACTGGCGTAAAAACCAACAGCATTCAGGCAGAATATATATTTTTGATCATAGATTAACAGTTTTATTACGAATTAAAAAGACAATTTATTTTTAAATTATTTAACTTTTATTTCGTTCTTTATTGGATTTAAAATATAGGACACTACATTATAAAAGAACTTCCCTACAGTATCCTTTATATCCACTTATTCCAATTAATGAGATTGTAGCAGTCAGCGAGCCAGCACGTAGTACCACGATATCCCACCAGGGGCCAGCACTACAAGCGTCTAAGAAGCTGTACAATAGTATATAAGTTGATTATAAAAATACGATCTGTTGTATAAAAATGTATATATGTTAATACGAATATGTAAGAATTTAATTATAAAATAAAAAGAGATCGAGCAATAAGATTCTACGGAACTACCTCAGGTAGAGCT
>NW_027110525.1:83288-84275 GCF_000696795.3 Halyomorpha halys
AGTGCGCGATGGCTCATTCCTTAGAGCCAGCTCAGGCCGCAAATCTTCCACCAGACTCCGACGACGAGTCTGGTTTCACTAAAATGACTAAATCAAAAATATCCCCTCGCCAGACGCGATCGAAGACAGGCCAAAATCCACCAAGAAAGCCAAAAAATAAGCCAGATGGCAAAAAGACTGAAAAACAGACGTGTCAAAAACAACAAATTGATTTTACACATCCCAATCCGTATGACACACTAAAAGATCTACCAACTGAGGAGAGAACCGAGACCTCTCCACAAAAATCTCCCCAACTACCTCCGGTTGTCGTGGCGAACCAGCAAATCCCAGCGGTGAGGCAATACTTGGCTCACTTAAAAATCAATAAATATCTATTGCGTAAAACCGGAGGGGGAGTTCAGATTTTCCTGGAGATATCAACTGATCGAGACGCCGTTGTAGATGGGCTAAAATCACAACAAATAGGTTATCACACCTATGCCCCAAGACAGGGAAAAACACAACAGCGCTATGTCATTAAGAACATAGACATTACCATACCCATAGAAGATGTCCGCGCTGCCTTCCAGCACTTAGCCCCAATCGATATTAGGCGGCTTCAAAAATCAAATAGCGATGGGACGAAAACCCCCCTCTCCCCTATTGTTATTACGGTGCCAGTTCAGGTCACCCTCGAAGATATTAAGAAGGTACGCCATATAGACCAGTGCCTATTTACAGCCCAACAGTTTGTTCAACGAAAAGAACATGGTCCACCTCAATGCTACCGATGCCAGCAGTTCGGACATACCAAGAACTACTGTGGGTACAAGGAGGCGTGCGTGCGGTGTGCCCAAGAGCACAACATCGGTGACTGCCCTAGGGTGGTAGCCCTAAAGTGCACCAATTGTGGTGAGGATCATGTAGCGTCCTTTCGTGGGTGTGAAACACGCCGGAATATCATGGAGCAATGGGAGGCGAGAAAAGAACTAAGAGCAGCAGCCA
>NW_027110526.1:0-672 GCF_000696795.3 Halyomorpha halys
ATTTCACAATTTTTTAATTCACCCGATCAACAAATTCGCTTTCCGGAATTAACACT
Organism: Halyomorpha halys; assembly: GCF_000696795.3. Classification (NCBI taxonomy): domain Eukaryota; kingdom Metazoa; phylum Arthropoda; class Insecta; order Hemiptera; family Pentatomidae; genus Halyomorpha; species Halyomorpha halys. Next base: position 57 of record NW_027110526.1, read on the forward strand.
CCTAGATCCTCTTCAGTGACCCGCTAAACAAATTCAATACTAGACGGCAGTGTGAGATTAGACCATCATTCATAGTCACAGCAGTAGATCAGTTTACCAAAAACAAACAAATAGATACATTTTAAGAGAATAAGACTAACACATAGATTAAAAGGAAAATATAATAAAAAAACGGTTACAAGAAACATTTGAATGGATAAATAAGTTTTAAAAAAACAATAGTACTAGTAAAATAAAATAATTTAATGAATAAATAAAATATAAAAATACCTTAGTAGAGACATTCCCTCAGGCAAGCCCCAGTTGAATCACGCCTACCGTTTATCTCATAGATTTAAAATACCCTTCTATTCAATATTAATAGCTATTACTAAACCATGACTATAACAGTAAACATTATTTTAAACCTATTTGTAATTATTAATGCAGAGTTTGCCTCACGTTATTGTTTATATTAAAAAAAAAAAATGTTTTATTTTTCACCAGTTTAATGTATTTTTTACCTTTTTGATATTTATCCACGTAACAGAACGAAAATGTCTATTTAATATTTCTGATAAGAAATGTGAAAAATGCTATGATATTTTCCTAGTTTTGTAATTTCGCACTCTTTTTT
>NW_027110526.1:3407-10454 GCF_000696795.3 Halyomorpha halys
TACTTAATAAAAAATATATAAGCATATTAAAGCTCAAAAATAATATAAAACAATCATAAAAATAGTTTAGAACAAACATGAAAGTAATGTAAAACATATATAGAAGCTCTGTCACTCAAGAAATATAGATTAAATATAAATATAAACTCTAAAATCATATAAAAACTAAATAACATAAACAGTCAATAACTTATGTATATTGAAACCGAGTTATGTACAATACCGCTAAAAAAAAACAACAGAAAAATATAAATCATTCTACTTTAAAAAAATGTAAGTAATAAATGACGCTTTATTAAAAAAATTTATGGAAGAACATTATATAAGTTTATTCAGTCCAAAGTCAAAGTGTCAAAACAAAGTTATAAAAATATGGTAAAAAAAAATTTTGATTATCGATATATTATTTAGTATAACAGCAGAACAAGTTCAAATACGAAAAGATGAAATGAATAAGAAATTAATAAAAGATAAAATGAAAATTAAAAAAGGAAAAGTAACGAAACCAAAAAAAATTAAACATGGATACATTAAATAATGTAGGTATTTTTAGGTCTCAGGTATCTAAAACAAATTCTGATTACCATTTATCTATAATTGCCTTGTGTTTTCTCCTTATTAGTTTTGTATTGCTAATAATAACATATTATTGTTACAAACACATAATTTATTAAAATAATTAAAAATATTCTAAATAAGGAGATATAAATAGAACTAAGGAAGGTAGTTTTTATCTTCTTATTTAGAATGTGTCTGTTTTTTAATTATTTAAAGAAATTTTATATTTGTAACAATATGTTATTATTAGAAGGTGTTATCATCTTCATACTTCTGAGGAAGGTGAGACGGTGACCGGAAAGGGTTTGAACTAAATTTTATTTTTATATATATGGAGATGGTCAGGGTTGCGGTCAATAGTGAAACAAAAATAGTTTACAACTATTTATTTTCCAACGTTTCGCCCCACTTTGCAGGGCTTCATCAAGAATAAGAATCACTGACCATCTCCCTATATATCAATTTTTACGGTCAACAATACATACATATATAAATTTTATTTTGTTTTTTTAAATTTTATATTCGCTTTTATACTCTCTTGTATAATAATGTAAACTTAGTTAATAATATTAAGCATTTAAGTTAAGGTTAAGTCAACCTATAAGTTTTAGTGGTTTTATTAATTGATCAGAATTCTTTTTTTTTTTCATTTTTCATTCCTATTTCTTCTTATTATTAAACATTTGTACATATAATTCTGCTGTCATTTCTTATGCATATACACTACTATCAACTTGTTAATTTACCTATGTTTTTTTGTTCTTGTTCACGGAATATTACGATAATTCAACAAGGGGTGGGTAAGTAACACCCCTAGGTTTTCTGTTATCTACATGTAAAGGTATTCGCCAGTGGTCATAATTCGATAATTGTTTATATAGGGGTATATTGTAGTTATATTGTGGGCATATTGTTTAGGGGTTTTCGTTATTTCCAAGTGAAAAAATAACGTGGCGCCTAAGGAGCACTTTATTCTTTATTGTTTTGTTTCCTTTTTTTCCTTTTGCGATAATTGTTTTTTCCTTTAACTCACCCCCTTCTCCTCTGAGCGTGGGCAGGTATAAACGATAAATATACAACTAAAGATAAATCAAAATTTGCTGTTATAATATCTAGCATTGGAGTAAACGCAGGGTTCTCCATTTCGAAATCGTATAATTTACAATAAAGTTACTTGTTATTCCTAGTGAATCGACGGCCACGTGGGTCTCAGAGTGCTCGGTTCAGAAAGTATTGAGTTCGAATTCCACCTAGGGTTGTAAATATTTATTTCTTAGCTGTCCCGAGAAATAAATCTTGACCCTCCCAGCTTGGCTAGTACGCGGCGACAACTTCAAAGTAGTCGCCAGGGTTAGACAAAAAAGGTCCAGACTACAACCTCTCACCAATTAAGAATACCAATACCAATAATAGTTATTCCTTTTGTATTTTTGTGTAATGGAATATTAAAAATAAAAATTTTGACAAACAACTTAAAAATATGTTTTTCGTGAGAGGGTAAATTCCATAAGTATCTAGTTAGGTAGAGGCCGTGTTTCTAAATTGAAGCCTGACAGTGTTTCGTGATAAATAACTTATCGTGTCTGTCAGTTTGGTCTGATAAGTAAGTTGTGTCCCATTAATTTTTAATTCGTAATTTATTATGGATGAATGGCAACAAATCAGAAATCAAGTAATTCTAAGGAAAAACGCAGAAATAAAAGGTTGGAAAATGAACTTTGGCAGAAAATCGACATATCGAACGAATCTCCACTCTTGTTCAAGTTGGTGATTAGAAACGTGCAGGACTGATTCGCTCTAACCTTTACAGTGAACGAGAAGTAGTAAGCAATTCCCTACAAAATTAATAGCTTCGAGTTGGCCGTGTAGTGTATCAATATATTTGTCAACGCCGATATGCATCATACTCACGCCACTTCTCATTTACTTACTGAGCAACGCTACATCCCGGGGAGGTCCTTGGTTTCCATTAAAATATTGCTCCCCTGATCTCTACCCATTGTCTTTTCACTCCACCGGGTATCTTCAGAAACGTTTAGGTCCTCAATGTCTTGTAGCCAGCGTCTTTGAGATTTTACCACTCTTCTTCAACCAATTACAGTATCACGCAATAATTTCCTAGGCGTTCTGTGTTTGGTACCCTTAAGGCGGATCCACATGTTGGCCGCCCGTCGCGAATCGGAGGCTTGTACAAATGCTCGGTAAACTAAGAGCGGACCATCCACATGTCAGTGTTATTCAGAGAGGCAAGCATGGCAGGCATACACTGGAATTATATTATTTTAATTACAAAAAAAAAGAAAATTAAAGGAAATTAAATATAAATAAATAAGATTAAATATAAAACTTATTATAAAAAGTAACAACAAACACCTTTAACCTCCTAACAGGTCTCAGTTGTAACTAGACAAAGAACAATGGTGGAGATGCTACACGAGCGCTCTCACGAACCCCTTTGATCTGTGTCCAAAAAACCGACTCTCGACGGATCGGCAATGAGCTTAGGCCTACTCGTACAAGCCACCCATCAACATGCTCGCGCATGTCTGCGTTCGCCATGGCTTGGCCAACATGTAGAGGCTCCTTTATTAAATTGCCCAGCCATTCTTTTAGATGTGCATTAATAAATTGGACCACATTTTCATCCTCGTACAAAAATTATAATTCGGCGTTTGCTCTGAGTCTTCATGCACTTACAATGTTTCATAACTGTTGTCTATGGGGTACCAATGGTATAAATATAAAATATACAAAATTATTTATATTAATTCACATTATTTGAGTCCTACAAAACTACTATAATTGGATTACTTTTCCAAAGGCATAGCATGTTTACCAGTTACCAATTACATATCTTAACAAATTATTATTACTATTGAACATATAATACATAAACGATTGGTATTGGGTAATATAATCCTCAAAGCTACACAAAGGAACAAAGTATCTATTTGCATTTAATAATATAATATGATAAACTCTATCTGTATAAAACAATTATTCGACCAATTTTGGCTCGGAAACGTGGACCATATCCAAGGCTGGTGAGCACAACTTAATGCTCTTGGAGAGGAAGATTCTCCGTAAAATATTTGGAGCTCTCAAGGTTGACCAGGTATGGAGACGTCCAACAAACCAGGAGCTCAAAGTTTTATGTAAGGAATCAGACGTTATCCAGTTTGTAAGGCTCAGTAGATTGAGGTGGGCAGGGCATGTTGCTCGGATGGCTTAGAGTGATCTGCCAAGGAAAACAGTGACCGAGGTACTACATGGAGCAAGAAGCAGGGGAAGACCACGCCTTCGATGAAGTGATGGTGTGAGTGGTGATGCCAGAACCATGATGGGAGTGAGGAACTGGATGGCGACCGCACAAGATCGTAATGATTGGTGGAGGCTAATGCAGGAGGCCAGGATTCGACATCGAGTTGTAGAGCCGAATTAAAAAAATAAATAAAATGATTCATTCTGTCTTGCCATAAAAATATTTTTACATTATATTTGAATACCTAGCTGGTTGTAGTGTTTGAATCAGTAATGTTAGAAGTCTATCTCTTCTTCATTATGGTCCGCTGGAAGCGTCCTTCTTTTTCAACATTCTAGCTCGATATGCCTTAACTATTCAACCGACTAGTACCTCCCTAAGGCGCTGTGTGCGTTATCAGATTCTTTCTTTCTTCTGATTGGCTTCTCGTAGCTCCATCCCTGAAGCATGTATCATAAAGTGTGGCAAATAATTTTATAGAGACCTGAAGGAGATGTCTCCTTGGTAAATGTGTTCTTACCGTGGGAAGAGGTTTGGGCTCTGCAACCTAAATCTAATATCACCACCACCAGCAAAGCGGACCCTCCCCGCTCAACATAGTTTCAATGCGCACTTGGCGCCGACGACTGCACATACAGTGTACAAGTAAAATAAGCCTTAAAATACCAATAGTAGAAAAAGGATACCAACTTCTACTAACATATTTCATGTACCCTAATTTCCTTTTCCCAATTAATGTAGGGTACGAAAAAAAAAATCTAGAGACCTAATTTCCTGAGGCTTCCCTAAGCTTATTTTCTCATGACCGCCCACACCAGGTCGAATTAAATAAGACATTTTCTAACACGAACCAACTTGTATCCATTACCTCTTAAAATGTTCCTGTGCTTTGAAAGGTGTCAATAGTTTTTCTGACGAACTACTGTTTCCCAGGGTTCAGGTACTCACCCATGTGTTCAGACAAAAATATATTTGATAATATCGAAAGGTTCAGAACTCTTCATTTCATTATAATCTTGTAGGATCTGATTCCTTTTTTTTTAATTTAATAACTCGAAAAATATGCATCTAATAGAACATTTAAGGTGGAAATTTCAAACAGATGTCCTATAAACTTTTTAAAAAAAATAATAAAACCTAATTGGTGAAGACACAGAAAAGAATAATTGTATTGGACTTTGCAACTAAAGCCATTGAGCAAGTAGTATGAACAGACATACCAGATATTTTAAAATTCTGTAATAAAGTCAAAGGTTATTCCTATCTATGATCCTAGAAACTCGGAATCACCATACTCTATTTCTTTTTCGGCATTGAAAAATTATTCAAAAACACATTTTTAATTTTTTTTATTCGTAAAATAATCGATTAGTTTAAATAATAAACCATTGCAAGTTTTATAAGTCATTTGCAATGTTTTGTCAATCTATTATCTTTAAACGAAAAAGGGCTTGATTAAATAGCTTCTCATTAAATTCCATAATTGAGTCCCGATGAAATTGTCACACTTACATGCAATACACCATTGTACATGGTCGTACTATTGTTGATTTTTAGATATTTGTAATAAACTTGATTCTTTCCCTGCGAAAATTCGTATATAAGGGTTTCCTTAGGCGTGAAAATCGATTATCGACTATATTCCTGTCTAGAATACAACAGTTTAATGAAAGATAACAAAGCAATGAGTAATAATCGTTTTCTCCATTAATTAATAATTGAATTTTTATACAGTTTGACTATACTAAATTTAATCAAAATTGTTTAACCAATTTTTGAGAATATTAGAAAAATTAAAAAAATCGATCCTACAATGTAGCACTTCCGGCCAGAAGATTTTGTCGAAAAGTGTGGTGTAATATCCAGATTTAAATATGTAATTTTGGTTCTAACGACTTTTCATTTTTCATTTAGACTTACACATCGGCCTTGTTGTGAAACTTGATTATTTGGAATCTAAACGTTTAGGGTCTGGTGTGGTAATTGGGAACGAAATATGTATGTTTCTCCTTCTTAATACCGTTGCAACCATGAAAGGTTATTATCACCTTTTTTTGTGCATTAATTGTTAATAAACACCTCATTCAACAATTCTACTAGTGAAAAGTAAAACTTGGCTTTTTAAATGCCGTAATTTTTCGTGGTCTCTCTTATCCCGTAGTGTAGGGGGTAAATGGGAACGGCTACTTTCTATTCTGGATCCATTCAATGAATACGGTCTCGCCTTTTACAGAATAATCATCATACACCCACTTCAAATCAGCCAAGAACTCAATGACAACAAAAGGGTTGTTTCCAAGCTTTATGCAGGTGTTCAGGTTTTTTAGTGAAATCTTGGTGTTCATGAGTCGCGAACGCTTGATATCATCTTCATTTGTTTTCCCATCGACAAACCTTGTATTTATTCCAGTCGCTTTGATGTACTCATGTACTAGCTCTTTAACTCTACATTATCACAAGGCTAACCCATTTTGGACCTTGCAATCAAGCATTCAAAAAGAATGCTTTTAACATCACTTGATATATCAGTAGGTCGTCCTGCCCCAACTTGCTGATATCAGTTTTTGTCCCGTTGATGCGGTTGAAGAGTACTTTAGGAACCGCATAGACCAGAGAAGCGGCAAAGTACGTCATGTTACCATTGAGAATATCGTGAATGACATGGGTTACGTTATTAATTGTGTAAGAAGATATAGCCCATTTCCTAACATACGTTCGTGGCTGATCTGCAACACTCAATTAATCATTGTTTTGGCAAAAACAGTTTTTTCTGTTGTTGATATGAGGAAAAAAAAGTTTGAAATTCTATTCCCAACTACGCCTTAGGTAAAAATCTCAGGGGTAATAGCGAATGGTCATACTCAGGTCGTAAAAGAATAGTTACACCAAAATAACCATAGATACTTGAAATTTACTCAACTACCAACAATTATTGACAAAGAATGTGTCTCACCTACAAATCGTGCAGTTACCAGAAGCTGTTATCAGCAGACACTTCACTTTGATTTTTGGAAATTATTCACTATGTTAATTGATTATATAACAGAACCGCAAGCTGAAAACCAGAAAAGACACGTTCTATTACTTCTATTGAAGATGCTTCCCAGGAAGGGTAAAGCCTTCCTGTTGAACATTTTCAACTCGTGCATACGGATCTCATACTTCCCTACGGCCTGGAAGCGCGCGATCGTGGTGCCACTACTCAAGCCTGGGAAGAATGGTGACTC
>NW_027110526.1:11725-12164 GCF_000696795.3 Halyomorpha halys
ATCTATTACTTCATAGTAACACTGACTTTCAAATGTCATCTCCTTTTGGTTCCCCAAACTATCACGTTAGCGCGAATGATGCTTGTTCCCAATTATCCCACCTGACCCTATTGGTGTCGAAAACTAAAATTCGATATTGACCGCAATACTCCTCCTTAGTATATATTCCACACATAGGTAAGTGAAATAAAAAATTAATACTTCATTCCAGAGTGATCTTGAAAGACTTCTGGTCGTCATAAATAGATAATAATATAAACATTCTACTAAACAACGGTTTAATCGAGATGTCAATAGAATGTAAAAATTTTTATTTTTCAGACTTACAAGGTATCACAGCAAGTAGTAAATGATACATTCCTGAAATACATAAATAACGTAGCTCTTTCTTTATTTGTTATCAGATGTTTTCTGCACTAGATAATTAATAAATTAAGAA
>NW_027110526.1:12745-18335 GCF_000696795.3 Halyomorpha halys
TAAGAAATGTTCTGAACTGATGCATATTTAATTTAAGATGAAAAAGCCTTTTCTATTCCAAGCTGCTTAGAAATGCTAAAAGGCTCCGGAGAGCCAGAACACTACCCGCCCTCGATAAGATTGCCTCGAAGCCAAGAAGGTTGTAAATAGTGAGCAGTCGGTGCTCTCAAGCGGAGTGCCCAGGTTCAACTTCAGTCTAAAAAGGTTCAGTCTCTGAAATAACTCACAGAAAAGCATTAGATTACAGTAGTATCAATGTACCTATTAATGGAACAGTAAGTGTTAATGAATTAACAAAGCCTCTAATATACGTAGATCAAAGGCTTTGAAGTTTTATTTGTCTCTAGACTGCTGCCGTGTATTAACAAGCTCTAACAACAAACCTTTCTTTGTATTTAATATATGAAATAAAATTTATCAAAATCAATTTTAAAAACTCAAATCAATAGATAAATATTTTGTTTTGTTTTTAAAAGAATATTCCAAAATAATTTTACTTTTACATCGCAGATTTGTAATACAATTCTACTTCAATTCGTAATGTTGAGAAATACTTCAAACTGAAATCATGTCCATAATCTATTTATGCTTCTTTATATAAAAATCATTGATTGAAGAAAGATGTACCGATTGGCGGTCAGAAAATGTACTCAAAATTGTAGAAAAACTATTTATTAGACACTAACGGTTTCCCCCAACATTGCAGGACTTTATCAGAGCTAAATAAAAACAAGAAATCAGCATTGTAAAGTATGGTAGAAATATATAATTATTATAGAATAAAATAGATAAAAAAGAAATTTAAAAATATAGTACAAACTAAAATACGGAAAAAGAGAAATAGGAATAAAGGGAAATAATGAACAAAATAGGACAACTACACAAAAATGAAGCAGAAGTAGGCGGTTAACATTTTTATTTGTTATCATTTCCGTTTTCATTAGTAGTCGGTGTTCATTTTTATATAAATGTTCACATATTTTAAATCATAATTAGCCTTAGTTTATTTTAATCTCATGCCATCTATTTTTTTACTTTGTTACCTTATTTTAGTGCTTGTGCCTTTTTTAAGACCGATGCAGCCTTGCAACGTGAGGCGAAACGTTGGCTAAAATTATAAAATTGAAATACCATTTGGGTTTTTACTTTGACCGCGCCCGTACCATCTTCCTTTTATAAAAAAAAAAAATTAGACTTAAATTTCCAATAAAATCATCATAATTGAGTGATTTATTATTAAAGCCTTCATCATCATTGTAGTCGCCTCGGCTGAACGAACAACTCAAATTGTGAAGGCGGATATTATCTGGAAACAAAATTATAACACGATTTTGATTTATAAGTTTTTAATTTTGATTTTCCTTACCTGTGTAAGCGCACATAGTCAAATATTAAAATTGCCTGAGCTATTTACGCCATTATGGCGCGTTTGATGAAGAAGGGGCCAATATTATTATTTTTATTAGGTTTATTATCATTATCCGTAAAGAAAAGAGCTCCATTTCAGAAGATTGAGAAGAACAAGAGAAGGTTAGAAAACTAAAAATACCCTGAAATGATATACAACAGACAGCTATTAAGACCCAGCGAAAATAAAACCAAAATTCCCAAAATTTAAGAGTTTAGGAGGAGTGAACATTTATTATGCAATGAATTTATTATGTATTTACATATATTAAGTAATAATATATTGTTTTATTTTTTATTATTTTTATAATTGGCAAATATTGAGGTCAAATCATGAAAATTTTAATAAAGTTTATTTGTGTATTTCAGTCATTTTATATTATGTTATAAACACCTTCATTTTAGCACTTAAAGTTTAATTAATTTTTTTTACTTCTGGATTTCTGCTAACTGGCAATTTCTCAACAAGATTGTACCATACCATCGTAACATAATTGATAGTATAACAGTCCAAGAGGAGGAAAAACAGTCAATTATTTGACCCCAATTTTTGATTACTTTAATGAAAACTGTGTATAATTACGTATAAGAATTGATAAATCAGCCTGAGAATAAATACTTGCGGCTGCTTAAAAACTTTTTAAAAAAATAGTTTTTCATTTATAGCTCCATAGGATTAAAACTATCTACAATACTTGAAAACCTAATAAAACATCACTTAAATAAGAGTAGATCTGTAAAAATATGAGTCTTATAAGCATTGTCCCGAGACATAGTTTTCTTAAAAATAACGTTTTATTTAAAAATGTACAGAAAAATTATAAATTTGTATAAGTTTTTTCTCGTTTATTTATTTTTTAATATTTTAAATTTCTTATTTTTACCCGTCCAAACAACTTGTAGTGTATTCTCACCTTTCCGTAATTTTTTCCCAAATTTTTCCTCGAACAACTAGAAATCATCGTCTTGTTAATTTATTTTGGCAAATTACATGAAAACTCCTATTTCTACGAAGATAAATATCATAAACTACTTTATATCACATTAAGCTTGCTTTTATTCGAGTGCTAATTGACATCAGTGAAAACTATCTTAATCTCAGGACCCATCAGGCGATGGGTCCTGAGATTAAGATATCCCACAATAAATTAACTAACTATTGATTTTTCAGTATATACGTATACATTTATATTTTACAGTATAAACAGCTATATCTCGGGAACTATTAAACGTAAACTAGGGCTCATACTTTTAACAAATTTACTCTACTTGTTTTCAATCATTCAATCATAGTTTCAAAGATATGGGACTCCGAATAAAAATATTAAATCTTATTAACATTTTGAAAAGCTGCCATTTTGTATTTCTCTTAACTATACATGACAAACTGATAAATTGTGACTTGTGATTATACATATTTTAGCATTAAAATAATTAAAAATTGGTGTGAAATATGAAAAATGGGGTAAAATTTTTTCTACCGTGCTCTTGTACTATGACATCACATTTATTAGTTGTATATTGATGCTATACAGTTACATTTTGTTTTTTTAATGAGTAATTCTAACAATTTATTATTTTATGTAATTTTGTTGCATTGAAACTTCATATCAAAACCTATTTTCGTTTCGATTATAGAAAGATGGTCCGAGAGGCAGATAAAAAGGATCAAAAATAACAGGCAACATTATTTATTAGTAACCGGTTACAAATAGTTTTTCTACCTTTTTTTTATCATTACTCGGGACTATCGTCCTACAATTATCACATGCGGTCAACCAATAAATAATCTTCTACTATTTTAGTTTAGTTTTATTTATTCCAAAATATATTTACTTTTTTAAAGATTAAAGTGGTCTTAAACTTTTGAACGACAGCATATGTATTGATTTATTTTGTTAAACTCCTTTACACAGTAAAAGGTTACAAATGCCTGGTACAATTCTACAGATATACCCGCTCTGTATTCAGCAGGCAGGGTCTCATCAGCTCTACCACTCAGCTGTCCGTTGTCCCTTAAGGTTTAAGAAAATCTTTTAGTTGAAATAAAACAGTTCTCGTTTAATGTTCAACTAAGGATTCATCCACATCTTAACGAGTGAGATTCATAATAATACATTCTCTCTTAAGTATCTTTGATTACTTACGAACTTCATTTTGCTTCTGCATGGAAAAACTTTATATTGATTCAAATGGAATAAAGGTTCATACATGTCTGTAGTAATTTTATGAAAACGACAATGAAAATATTAAATCGACACTGAAAAAGCAGTAAAGAAGAAGGCGTATTTTAGTATCGTAAAAAACAAAAACAAAAGAAAAAATATATATATAATTGCGGCACGATTCAGTGGTCAGGGCACTCTGCTACTAACTCCAAGGATCTAGGTTTGTTTCTGGCTGTGATAAATAATAATTTATTCTGTTACTGCCGTGAGTTAACCCTGTAGGTTCAGAAGCCTTCCTGTATCCACCCAGCCTCTTAAAAAGGGTAACATTCTCTTAATTGAGGAAAATCCGGCGGTCGAGCTTGATTCTGACCAAATCACCTCCTTTTAATCATTTTTTATTCGACGTAGTCTACTTAACTAATAGGCTGTAACAACCAGCAGGACAAACTCGTCTAAGATTTGCTATAATATTGAGCAATAGTGGAATTGGGAAAGGTAAGTGCGGATTATTTGGTATTCCTAACCCGTAACTATTCTTCCCGCAGGTAGTTTGTTTATTTGTTTTCAGGTTTATATATTTATTATTAATCATGTGTTTATGAGATTAGAGACATCTATTTCTTTAAAATTGGACTGCCAGTTTGTTTAAATATTACTTTTGTTACTAAAATTGCCTTAAAACATAGTTATTTTTTGAAATACTGAATTGAATTTATTTTATATTTATGAGGTATTGGAAAATAAAACATGATATTGAAAAAGCTTAATAAACATGATATTAAATTAATTTTTTTTTAAAGCTTTGGAATGATTTTTATTCTGAAATTTCTTTAACTATATAACAATTATTTTTTAAAAATTAAATTAAAATGATTGTTTATTGAAATTAACAGTCGAAAAATTACATGGGTAGTATTGTTCAACTTTTAACATTTTAATAAAACCGAATTCTTAATAAGGGTCATGCTTCAACAGGTAAAATCGAAATTTGAATTAAAAAATTAAAGTACAGAAAGGAATGAAGAGATAGCAGCACCTTACTAAGACAGTAATCGATATCACCTCCGGTTTAGTCATAAGCTTAGCCACTAGAATGCGCGGGCTGTAGTGTATTTTACTATTTTTTTTCTAACCAGCGTATGAAATAGTTGTTCATTTTTTCAACACATATCACAATAAATGTTACTGAATAATTTTATGTAAAAATCAAAGGATAATTTTAATGAAAGAATTTTTATTTAAAACATTATTGGATAAACAGTTTTAGAATAAATAAATAAAAATTGTACCTTAAAAATATTCTATCTTAATTACTATTTATTTAAACAGGTAAAACAAATATTTGGTAGTTTTTAAAACCGAACTAATTTTTGAAACATAGCAATAAATTTGTAACTCTAACTAGAAACTGATATTTGGTGACGTATCAAATATATATTGCTCATAAGTAGAGATTATTTCCAATTAACTTACGGGCACATTAAGCATAATACTGTATTATTAAATTCCCTTTATGTGTCTGAGGTTTTTAATGTTAGGTTTTATAGACAATTTTTATAGACGATCTAGATGAAGCTTTTAAAATTTAAAACTTATTGGATGAATGTTACAATGGATATTTTAAATACTTTCAAAAATCGTTTTCATAATAATTGATTTATAATTATTAAAAATACTTTACTTGAAACTTGATTTTTATTTTTTACAGACTTAAGTTTATTTTTATTTCTTACAGGCTTAAGATACTTTACAAGAGATACATTTAAATAAATTGTTGAGAGTATAAACGTATATATTTTTATTTATTTCATCCCTATGGGCCGTTCGCTAAGAGAATGCCACTTAAAAGTCATTATATATTATTATAAAAATTATAATTGCCAAAAGGTTATACATTTAGAATAAAAATACAATGTTTTTAAAACATATATTTATTGCATTCTTAGACGTTTCAGAGATACTGTGACCCATCTCCAGCATAATATAATTCACTATTGGCTTTTAAAATAATA
>NW_027110526.1:20090-20942 GCF_000696795.3 Halyomorpha halys
GAAACAGTAAAACTAGAACTTTACAAGACAATTATATTGTATGTATTTAACATTTGTTGACCTCTTATCCTCTGAGAAATTTAACAAGCTGAGTTAGATCTACCGTTGGAATGCTAAAGAAATAACAAAAAAAAATCATATCGAATAGAGGCGGGGAGAAAATTTTAGAAGGAGGTTGCATGTATGACCAAGGATTTGCTGAAGCAGCCGTTTTCTGTTAAACAACCGCAATAGTTCATTATAGTATTATTGAATGAGAGTTAGTAAGGTAAAAACATTTCATTAATTAAAAATTAATTTTATGGACAACAACCTCTAAATAGGGTTACTGTAATGCGGATAAGAATTAATGTTATAATTTAAAGTTAACAATCTTTGGCCAAAGACTGGGTCCAAGGCACTTGCTAGAGAGATAAGACCCCAGAACAAAACAACTCCCTAGAGAAGACTGAAACGGTGGGGAAGTTAAAAGTTAATGGAACAGGCGGTCGGAAGAGAATTCGAGGCTAATGTTTAAAATAGAACAGTGTAGGTTAGTTAAAATAGAACAGTCGTTATATTCGACAAAACAAAATAACATTAATAGCTATTCAGATATCTAGAATTCATTTGGGAACAAAAATTTAAGCTGTGTATGTTAAGTATTAATTGATATTTATTTTTAAATTAGAAAAAATCTCACCGCCTATGCAAACTCAAGTCCATGCCACAGGTAACCTATTCAAATTTATCCTTTTAATTATAATATGGCAAGCTACAAAAGATCCCGGAATGAAATTAACATGCTATACAATAATAATTATAATATAATAAAATCATTAATTTCTAATCCTCTCTGGCAATTATGATAAT
>NW_027110526.1:25262-26576 GCF_000696795.3 Halyomorpha halys
AGTTAATTTAATTATTAATTAATAGCGAGATTCTATCTATTTTTACGTTGTTCACTTTACTACGATTGCCTACCAAAGCATGATATTCTATGGAATATATATATATATATATAAATAACATAAAAGATATAAGATAAAATCATATAAGATAAAATATAAGAAATTACAGTGGAAGTATACAGAATGTTTTACAAGAAAACGTCAGGACTCAAAGAGGGGTTATGTCACCAAACATGCAGTTCAGTGTCACCAACCTTCCTCTCCTATTACGTTGCCGAAATATTATTTTTAAACAGTATTCCCAGATTATACGTTTTTTCCTATAAATCCAACTTTATCTTCTGTTACTGAAGATTTCTTAACTTTTGTCACTATTTTTGAATCGACGATGAAGATAGCAACTGATTTATATTAAAATATTGTTTCGTTAGCAGCAATGTAGAAAAATACAACATGGAATCTTAATCAATGTATTTTTGAGGTAGAATTCTAGATATTTGGTAAAAGTTGTACCTTTATGTCAGCATTTCAACCATATATCCAACTTTGCTCGCTACTTAAGTTATAGATATTGAGGTTGGAAAGATTTTAAAAAATGTTAGTTTCTTATAGGTATGGCTAGACATAATTTTGCTCAAGTTCAGCTATTAAGTACCTAGGTTTCTTAAAAAATAATAATAATAAATTAAATAAAACAATGTTCAAAAGAAAAATACTTGAGTCAATTTATATATCAGAGAACATCAATTATACAGTTAATTTTAAAGTAGATACAAGAAATTTAAACCAAACATTATGCAGAGATTTTAAGTAAAATAAATTTATGAAAAATTTAGGAAAAATTTTTGTTACTATTTAAAATTAATTTTAATATGAATTTTAATAATTGGAATAAATATAAATTGAGACCAAAATGCAATTTGAATTCAATTAATAACAAGGCTAACATGAGTGTATGGAAGGTTATAAACAGTTTGTTTATATAATAGTGATAGTGTGGATTAATCGAAAACTAAAAGTTTTAAAAATTAATGAATTTTTGAAAAAAAAATAGATAACTAAACATTAGCTTAGGTAAGCTTATTAATAATTAATATGACTCTCTATTAATTGACTTTGTCATAGGGTGATTTTGACTTATAATTAGGGATAGGATTTTTATGTTTTCACATATTTTTCCCTGACCATGATATGATGATTCCTTACTAACTATATATGTTTCAAGATATTTCTGGCCAAAAGAAGACATTTTTATTTCACATATTTTTAAATATTTGGCCTTTTTTACATATTTTGTTGTAAATCACATATTTT
>NW_027110526.1:26901-29012 GCF_000696795.3 Halyomorpha halys
CCGGTACAAGTCCATTCTGCGGTCAAACCAACGAAGATTTTTATTTGAAAATTTAAAAATGCATTTAATCTGCAATAATTTTGTAACTGGCCCTGCTGAATAATTGATTTCTTTCAAAGTTTTAAATATTTTTCTAAAGTTTTTTTCTTTTTCTTTTTAATAAGGATTATTCTTTATTTCCATTTATACTTTGTTCATAATTCATTCTGAGTAATTATTAATCAATTAGTTTAATTATAATTACTAAGTAAGTTCTTGTTATTGAACAGCTATATTTTCTCTAAGTATATGTTTTTGTACATATTTTAATATAATTTCTTTAAAATATTATTCATATAATATATAATAAATACATATTTATGTAACTTTTTTTAAGTTATAAAGTTACTGATTAATTAGTAATTTATATTGTTGAATAATACAAAATTTATAAATACATATTATTTTAAATATCTGACAATTTATTAGCACATATTTATGTACATATTTCGGATTTTTTAGCACATGAAAATCCTATCCCTACTTATAATTAATGACCTGGGGAGAATAGCCTACAAAATATTTTTAAATTTTGATGTGCGGTGAGAATTTATATTTGAAGGTGTGTTATATTATTAGTGATAATGTTGTTGTTATAATTGTTACAAATGAATGTATAATAAGCTGTTAAATTTTTAGATTATCCTTGAGGATGGCCGAATTGGCCGAAACGTGGGACTATTTATATAATAAAAAGTGTTGAGACTAAACAAACATACCATTTGATTTATTTAATAAATAAAGCAATGATCTTAATTTGAATGTGTTTTTATTGTTTGCCAAATTTATTGGTAAATTATTTTACCATAATTTACCAATCACAACGTTTCGGTGCTATCGCCCCATCACCACTCTTAAATTCACGATAATATATTTCATATTTAATTTTATTAGTTAATATTAGTGTATGGATACTATACAACAATAATTCAACAACATAAATGCAATTAAATCAACTACCTTAACATTATCATTTTGTATAATTTCAAATTTTACAAACTAATCTAATCTCCTTATTTTTTTTTCTATATTAAAATCAAAATAATCATTACTGCTGCCTAATAATATATAAAAATAATTCTACTTCAATATTTAAAATAATGAGAAACTATCTTAAAAAATATTATTGTTAACCTCACTCCAATTAAGATTATCCTGATGATATTGATAACAAATAGATTACATTCATGCTAAATATTTCATACCTCTATTTATTAAAAAGATGAAATTTCTATTAAAATCATTCCTAATATAACATTTCAACATAATTACAAAGTTTAATAATTATATATCTCTATAAGGAGCACTTAAATTATTTATATCAGTCTTAAAATTAATTAATGTTCAATGTCTTTAGTTATGTGTATATATTCTGCTATTTTCCTATTTTTAGTATGATTAACTATTTTTAATATTTTTGGGTTTCTAAAATCAAAATTAATTTTATGTTTTATGTTATGTTGGGCCAGTGCTAATGTTTTAACGTTTTTCAATTTCCTTCCTCAATTCTTGTTTTCAATTTTTCGAATGTTTCTCCAATATATTTTTTATTTCTTTTTTAAATGGTGAAAATGGTTATAATATTTCGGTAATTAGAGAATAAAGTGACATCACTTACTAAAAAAACTACATATTTAGCAATATCCGTTGATATTATGTTATAAACCTATTTGTTATTATTTTAGCTATTTCATTAGTAGAGGATTTACATATAGATAGAGGTATTGGATAGTAACTGTTATCTCAAAATTTAATAGCTTATAGTTGATAGTGCCAGGGATAACATTAAACGTGATTACTAAAGATAACTGAATGGATAATTGTTTTAGTTTATAACATCTTCCGTCACTTATAAAAGAAATTAAAAATAATATTTTTATGTATATATTACAAACAATAAAAACCATTGCAAAATAATAACACTATTTTTACAGCAGTAATTCACCTTAAAAACCTTAGTGAGAAAAAACTATATACGAAACAGTAAAACTAGAACTTTACAAGACAATTATATTGTATGTATTTAACATTTGTTGACCTCTTATCCTCTGAGAAATTTAACAAGCTGAGTT
>NW_027110526.1:29466-30531 GCF_000696795.3 Halyomorpha halys
CGGAAACAAACCGGCATCACTAGTTTCGAGGTTGCCAAGGTAACGCCTAATCATTGTCACCTATAACGGCATGTCGGAGATACTTAACCATAGATTTTTATAGATAATATTAAAAATAGAAGGGAAATCACAACCCGTTGCAACACAATCGTCGTACCAGACTGAAAATACAGGAAACTGCTCGTCGATTTCAACTATTACCACGCTTACTGGACAAACGGTCAAAGCTTCCAACTAATTACAAAATTGGAACTGGACTTACGGAGTTAAGCTTTGGGCCTCCACTGAACCATTCCTCTCTCATCCAACCCTTATAGTCCAAAAATCTTCGTAAAATCCTTAATGCTCTTTACCTTGTCACAAAAAAAGTCATCCATCAGGATCTCAATGTTCCATATATTACCGATTTAGCCAGAACCAGATAACAATCCTTCCATGATAGACTTCCCAACCACCCAAACCCACTTGTTTTGTAACTACTATAACCACTCGGATCTCTTTCATTACCTGATAATGAAGAAAAACAAGTTGGCCCCTGATTTTCTCTTCTTTCTTTTATTGAAGTCCTATAAATGGATAGATTCTCCTAATGTCTGTATCATGTCATGTTTTTTTTAATTTTATTCATTTAAAAAATTGCATCCAATATGGTCACCGACCAGATGACAACATCTATCGGTTGGTGCTAAAATAACACATAAAAATGATAGACATAAGTGAAACGTAAATATTACAGTTTAGACTATTAGGGCATTGTGGAGGGTAGATAAGTGCTATATGAATTGATATAAAGTGATAAAATTAATATTTTAATTAACAACTACTAAAATGAAAATAAAAATCAAATAAGAATATTTAAAAATAAAATAAAATGAAATAATAAAAATAACGGAAAGGATTCTGAAGTGAATAATAGAGCAGCAAATTTCCAATTAGTGAATTGATATAATAATGAGAATAAAACAAGATGATACAGAATATTTTAAAAACAAGAAACCAATAATATATATTACTAAGTACACACATACATTTCTAATAAATTATGTGGAGTTAAGAAAAAATACA
>NW_027110526.1:30581-32532 GCF_000696795.3 Halyomorpha halys
TAATGGTAAAATTACCAATAAATATAAATCAAGTAGGATTAATTTCACAATTTTTTCAATACTATAGAATAAACTTAGTTCTGACATGATAAATGAAAAACATATTGTTCACTAAATTCATACTTTTATTCCTCGGCTTCTCAAACACTCCAATATTATTTGTTTATATAATTTCTTCAGGACAATAAAATAACTTAAAAAATATATAAAAAGAAGAAAATTTTACAAGCAATATTCATAACAGGTTATGAATAACTATATTTCCTTCCTTGCATCGAATATAATTTTCTTTGATTTAAAATATTTTTTTCTTTATCATACTACAAAATAAATATTTTTAAATAAAAAATTAAAAATACAAATCACCAAAAAGTTTCTCTCACTTTATTAATTCTTCAATTTACATTGTGTGTATTGTGTAAACGGGTAAGATGTTGAAATAGTTCAAATGATGAAATAAGAACATAATGTTTATAATCGACTGGGTCGTAGTGATCTACAATATGAAAAAAAATTTAAACTTGGGCAAATCAATTTTAAGGGTTTCATTGATAATGGCTTGAGGGGCGAAACGTTAGGGAAGAATGAATAAAGTGAGAGAAAAGGATCAAAAATAAGTTATTTCTACTTTGTTAAAGAAGAAGAAAGAAAAATTACACTATTTGGAATTGGTGCTGGAAAGATTGAATCGTTGTATCCACTGTTCAGTATATATTTTAAATCCTTTATATTTTAAAATGAAAAAAAAATGAAGAATCTGTTCTTACTTTTTTTAAAAATATATTTATTGCAATTCACAACTGTACATTATAATACATTCAGTAAATTTTATCTCAATTATAATGAAGTGAAACAGGCGTGTAGAGAACTACCCATTGGTAGCCCCCTAATGTCGTATTTACACTAGCAGGTCTCGTGGCCATCTTCTTATTAGGCGTCTCGGAGGATTGTCCGAAATGGATGAGGATGTAAGGTTAGAAACTAGTGCGTTTGGGTGGTTAGGGATTCTATAGTGGAAGGAATGATATCTAGTTCGGGGCAGATCGGTTACATAGGAAACATTAAGGTCTTTATGTATGATTTTATTAGTAACAAAATAAAGACCATTGAGCATTTTACGAAGGATTTAGCATTGTAAGGATCGGATACGAGAGGAATTTGAAGGTTTAGTGGAGCCCCAAAGCTCAACTCCATGTGTCCAGATTGGCCTTATTACAGTCGTGTAGATCAATCTTTTGTAATGAGTTGGAAGTTTAGACTGTTTGTCTAGTAAGTGCTGTAATAGTCGAAATCGATGTTCAGTTTCCTGTCTTTTCCGTCCTGTGTAAAAATTCCAGGTTAGTCGTTTGTCTAGATGTAGTTTAAGGTAGCGGATTTGTTCGACAGGGGTAAGATCAACCTTATTAAAGGAGACGGTAGGTTTACGATGAAGGGTAGAGGTGATTTGATGGGATTTATTTTAATCCTCAAATTACGAAACCATTCTTCGAGGGCTGTGATATAGGATTGGAGATTTGGGATGCAATTAAAGGGTTATTATTAACAACGAGCACACATGTGTCATCGGCATACGTGGTGAGGATAGTCTTAGGATTGGTTGGGATGTCAGCTGTATAGACGCTCTACACCAAAGGGACTGAGGACACCACCTTGAGGAACACCAGCAGACTGAGAATAGAGGGATGAATAGGAACCATTGTGGTTTACTAGGAATAATCTATCAATGAGAAAGGAACAGCTGTTTTTACTTAGGAAAAAAATATATGACAAGTTGGTTTTCCAAAGCACACCATTATTTTGTCAATCGGGTTTTCCCTTTCTCTATCACGATTATCTCTTCCTAGATATAAATTGCTTTCTAATATTTTGAAATTTTCTAAAATATTTATTGAACTTAATGTCTGGTTATTTTAATAAAAAAAAGATAGAAATATCTCTTTTTTTATTAAAA
>NW_027110526.1:32861-34256 GCF_000696795.3 Halyomorpha halys
TTTATATTAAATATAGTAACAGAGATATAATACTTCCCTAATATCGATTTAAATAATGCTTTGTACACCATTAATAAAGTTTCTCTGTTAAGTACAAATTGGAGATCATAAATTTTATATGAGCATACTCTTAATCTCTTTAAAACATTTACTATGTGTGGTTCCCAAGAAAAAACATTATTCATAGTAAAACCTAAATATTTACATTTTTCTACAACATTTGGTGTTTTACAGCAACATATTTTTATATTACCATTGTTAGTGAGACAGTCACAGTCATGATTTTTAATTTCAGGGTCGTCAACAGAAGGAATATGGGGTGATTTTATCAACATAATGACCGTTGTATCTCCATTGTATAACTAACATTAAATACACTGGTTTTAAATATTTTAATTTATATACAATCTTTCTCTATCACGATTATCACTTCCTAGATAGTTGAAATTGCTTTGTAATATTTTGAAATTTTCTAAAATATTTATTGAACTTAATGTCTGGTTATTTTAATAAAAAAAAGATAGAAATATCTCTTTTTTTATTAAAATAACCCGACATTAAGTTCAATAAATATTTTAGAAAAAAAATTCAACCATCTGAGAAGAGATAATTGTGATAGAGAAAGAGAAAAATGAGTAACAAGATAATAGTGAGCTTTGTAAAGACCAACTCGCCATTTATTTTTTTCCTAAGCAAGCACAAATTCTTTAAAAAAAAAATTCATCTTAAAATATAAAGGGATTAAGTAAACCATGGATACAACAATTAAATCATCAGCCAATTCCAAATAGTGTAAATTTTCTCTCTCCCTTCATATGTACTTTTTTTTTTATAAAGCGTACGGAGAGAGGTTTTCGCGGACGCTTTTATTCTGAGCTCTCAAAAAGTTTCAAGAAATCTTAGTTAGAAGGTTTTCCGAGAGTTCTCGACAATATATTAAGTTCAGAGAATGAAGATTAATAATACTCCACTCTGCACAGACTTTAAAACTAATAGCTGACCCCGTAGATATCAACAAGTAGCTACTTCAGGCCGCCATGTTCTTCCTAAGTTACCAGGTAATTCCGCTGTTAAAAATATCTTTTTTTTCTACTACCGGAGAAAGATATTAAAGTTTTTTAAAAAAGAGAAAAAAATACGTGTACCGAACATAAATCGGTACAAATATATACATAAATTATTTGACGTGGGTCCATTATGCTCTTAGTACATAAAAAGATTCTACAGAACCGAAATATGATTGTATAACACTAAAAAATTGGATTTTTCTTGCGATTAAATTACTAAAAAATGTGTAACTAAGTTTTTTTTTTATTTCATCATCTTCGGCTCCTCAATTTTTTTTTTTAGATTATTGTTAAAATTATTAAAGGTTTAATTATAAATTATTTATGA
>NW_027110526.1:34306-39388 GCF_000696795.3 Halyomorpha halys
GTATATCATAAACAGATTAGTTTATATTAAATATAGTAACAGAGATATAATACTTCCCTAATATCGATTTAAATAATGCTTTGTACACCATTAATAAAGTTTCTCTGTTAAGTAATTGGAGGTAATAAATTTTATATGAGCATACTCTTAATCTCTTAAAATCATTTACTATGTGTGGTTCCCAAGAAAAAACATTATCCACAGTAAAATTTAGATATTTACATTTTTCTACAACATTTAGTGTTTTACAGCAAAATATTTTTATATTATCAATGTTAGTGAGAAAGTCACAGTAATTACAGAATCGTCTACAGAAGGCATATGGGGTGATTTTATCAACATAATGACCGTTGTATCTCCATTGTATAACTAACATTAATTACACTGGTTTTAAATATTTTAATTTATATACAATTGTAAATATAAATAAATAAATTATTAAAAACAAAAAAATAGAAGCTTAAAGCTTTTCACAATACAGAAATTGGCAATACCGATTACAGCCAATTGCAGGCGGATTTTATTTTATATTTAAGAGTTAATGATTTAAAAAATTACAGGGCTTGCAGACCTATGTATTTGTACAGATATGGTTTGCTAATCTGTTTTAATTAATATTTTGATTTTGATTTTTAATAAATATTATGTTTTGTATTTTTCTCAGTGACCACTACTATTCTTGGAAAGCTATTATCCACATGTCGTCATATAAAATCTAATTAAGAAAAAAGTTGATGTTTCGCAGATCCGAAAAAAATCAATAACAGTATTTTTATAATACTCAATACAAAAAAAAAAAGGACCACCATTTTATAGCTGCTTTTATATAAATTTTGTACTATTCATGATTTAAACTGATTTATTTTTTGTTATTATTTTTCGCCTTACGAAATACTGTAATTTTCTGGAAGCTGAAATATCTTTTATAAAGACATATGGGTAATGACACGGTAAGTGATAATTTCTTCTTTCTTTTTTTTCTTGAATTGTTACTGATGTACAGCAACAAAAAAAAAAATGCAGGGCAAATAACATAGTCTCTTTCAGGCTGTAGGAAATATTTCACAATAAATTTTAAAACAGTTCTATAACCGTTTAGAGTTCATGATATGCTTATTACAAAACCTATTCAAAAGCTGACAGCAACGGGCGGGCCGGCAAAGCATTGATAATGAAAGTTGGGAATTGAATAGACTGTTCCAACCTGATATCTCTACCCAGCAGCAACAAATCCAGTTGAGAATTGGCATTTCCTCCAATCCGCTCTGGTCAATATTGAGTCGATATGCCAGTTCTGTTTACAAAGGACAATGGCTCCTTTCATGCTGTTTTATTTTTAAAATTTGGGTCCTTTCAATCCAATGATCCTTTCGCAGTCATTATCTCTTCCACTTCTTGTTTTTTTAATAATCTTTATCTTCACATCTTTGAATTTTTAAACCGTAGAGTCCTTGAAATGAGGATTCAATATTGTTTATCTATTTTTTTTCTTATGATATTTAAGATATGATGAGGTCTGGAAAAGGGTTCTTCTAGTTAAGAACCTATAACTGTAAGAAATAAGTTCTAGTGATACTTGTTTGAACTGGTTCTGCCCTAATAAATCTTATATCTCTGTCATTCCATGTCAAATCATCTGAAATAAAATAAATTTGGCACTCAGCCTCTCAGCCTTGGATGAAGTGTGGCACAATTAATTCTTTTATTACAATTTTAGATAACAGTTTTTTTTAAATAATATTAATGTTAATTTATCAATTCTTTAGTTCGGCGCAGTTCCAATTTTCGGAAGGCGCGCATTTAACGTGCACTGGTGCGTTTGAAAATATTTGTCTAGAAAACTATCAATGAAATGATTACGAAACTGTTAAGGACGAATGTGAGTCATACTTAAAAAAAAAACGTAAAACAAGCTGATGAATTTATCTCAATCCTCTTAAAAACTAAAAATCTCTATTTTTTAGAAATTTAAGAAGCTGTTATTTTGATTTACGAAAATTATAATATTCAGAATCTCAGAGATGATTGAATGCTCAAATTTGTCTTAAAATACAACAAACTATGAAGGCCACTTGATAAGTAAAAAATATAGATGGGGTTTTAACATTTTCAATTGTAACGCACGATTAAAAAAAAAATATTAAAAATTAAAATATGACATACATAACGAAATATCTGTGCTTAAGCTAAGACCTCGTAAATAAAAAAAATAAACAACAAAACGATTATGCGTAGATTTTTTTATAATTATTATTAAATGGTATACACATTTTTTGGGACTTATTTAGGTAATTTATATTTTTTTAAAATTTGAATTCAGATTTTTCCACTTCAAACAGTCATCCTAAAGAAATTTCGAAAGCAAAATGCCTTTCGCATTCGTAGTAGTGCTAAGTACATTCAAACTAACTTTACGAAATATATAATTGAATTTCCTCCCTTTCAGCAATATTAATTAAAAAGTTGTACTATTTCTAAAAGAGAGAACTTTTAATTGTATTTTTTGCAAAATTAGTTTCAATGTACTTAGCACTGAAATAAGACATCAGTATTTATCCTACGATAGAGAAAAGATGTTCCTAGAATAATGTGTATTTTTATTTGTATTAATTTATTTTTTTGATTCAGCATTATAAAAATCGTATTAATAATTTCATTAGATCTTCAAGGAAGAGGCATCGAATAGCAGAAAATTAAATTAAAAAATGTTTAAATATAAAATCTTTATCATTCAAAATATTTTTATAGTAAATCTAATAATAAAGAATATATCTTTAAGGTTTTCGTGAAAGAACCTGCTTCTATCAGATTATGATACTTCCTGAAAGACTTCTATTTTTATAAAGGCTTGGATAAAAGCCGAATGATAAAGTTATCGGGACAATATCAAAGGAACTTCGTCCACCCGTGCAGCAGCAGCCTTAGTAAAAAAAAATGAAAGTAAATTCATCCTTTTTTTTTTAAGGTAAAAAGATTAAGATTAATTTTGTATTATGTGTTAAACTAAAGCAAATAATTTTTTAAGAGTTTCTTGAAGTTATACGAAAATAACAAATATAAGGCTTATTTACACGTTGGTTCTATCATAATACAACTAATCTCATTGTGTTAAACTACGTTTAACACTTTTAAGATTTATTAAATCAGACCTAACATAATTATTCCACACGAATACTGCATTATGCAACAATGCATTGCACAATTGCATTGTTTTTCCCCCTGCTTACTCCATCACTATAAGCGACTCTGGCACCACTTTTAGGTTGCTACGATTTTTTTTTCAGCCCAAAATAGATGTTGAGGCGAAAAGGTTTGGGGACCGTTGTCCTATAGAAAGAGTATAGCCAGACTGAGGGGAGGGACTCCCGAGTAGTTACCAATAAAATGATCCTCAGTCTTATTGCTCGAAGATACTAACCGTATCGAATCTACTAGAAACTAGTTTGAACGGTAATGGCAATGATAAGAAGTACATTAATTTGAATTTTTACATTCACTAACGGATAAATAGAACAGAGTAATGCGAACAAAGACAAATTTCGAATTCGGGATATCGACGAAATTTCTGTGTGTGAGAGGATTGGGGAAAAATCTTTCATAGGACAAGTATAACAAATAAAAAGGTTACACAACACGGTGAGATTCATAATCACTAAAAAACCACCTCCCAATTCTTCTTTACCATTTCGCGAAACCGCTGTCAAGCATTACTTCAAAGGACTACCTACATCTTCTTTGTAGATCGTATTAAACCAATGAGGGACGTGACGGCCGTTCGGATTGGGACGCAGGTCCCAGTGCGCTCGGTTCGGAACTTTGTGGGTACGATTCCCACCTAGGGCAGTTAAACATTTATTTTTCGGCGGTCCCGAAGAATGAATCTTGATACTCCCACCTTGGTTAGTATTCGGCAGCAACCTAGGTAGCCGTCAGGGGTTGGCAAGCAAGAACACTAGGCCCACATGCCGGTCTTGTTCCGCCCACCATATACCATACTATTAATATTAAGCCAGTGCCTGACCACTTCTTTCTCGATCTTGTGCTCTTAGCCTTCAACCGATTCGCGCTGCATGGTCTGCCACAGCACTCCAATTCTCCTGCCGAATAATCTCAAAACGACTAAATTTTCCGAAACTGATTTGTTGCAAAGTTTCATGTCTAGATCTTTTTTTTTTCTTCAGTAAAATCTGTACGATAGAGGAACGAATGTTTCGTCCACGGAATCACTATTTGGGGACCATGGTACAAGTATATGCCTGGGGTGTAACAGCATCTTTTTCGATAAAAACGGCCGACGGAAGTGCCGATGCTTTATAAAATAGATTTTTTCGAAAAGGCTCAAACGAATTTGATTAAACTTAGTATGTAAATGAATAATCAAATAATCTTGAATATCTGCTATGCCTTATCATTATTCAAACAGTGTTGTAAATCTGATTGAAACAGTATCCTGAAAAAGCTTAAGTTACGAATTTAAAAAAAAATCTTCCTCTTAAGTACCTTTAATTTTTAATCATAATAGATAGTTGACCGTGTTGCAGTAACTTAATTAATCCTGCCAACGTTTCGGCCAGAATTTCTAACCTCCATCAGGGCTAAGAACAGAACAATATAACCAATGAATACGGAAAATAAAAAATAAAATATAAACAGAATGACATAAAGTGAATAATTGTACAGAATGGAATTAATAAAATTAAAGTGATGAAAGAAGTGGAAAATAAAATGTATACATAGGCAATTGAAAAAAATAGGTAAAATTACATAATCAAGGAAATAAAATAAAAATTTGAAGTTATATAATGCAAATAAATATAATAACGGTAACATAATAACAATATAATGACATATATTTTGCTTTTTATCTAATATTATGGTTCTGGACCTACGGACTTGAACTTTGGGGAACTGGTAAACCGTCGAATATCAAACGTATCCAATCCTTTCAATCCAAAATCCTTACAAACCTAGTTAATGCACCCTGTTAATGCACGTTTCCAACAGAACACTACACCATGACCTACATATCCCTTTTTCCTTGACCTCATACCAACCAAATTCTCAAAATTCCATATAAACCTT
>NW_027110526.1:40068-58219 GCF_000696795.3 Halyomorpha halys
ATGTTCATATTGCAAAATATATGTTAAGTTTAAAAAAAGAAATGAATAGAAAATAAAAATTGAAAACAACAATAATAATATATGGTGATCATAACAAATAACATGGGTAAGGAAAATTAAGAAAATTATATTCACGTTATTATATTTAATATAATAACTATATTATATAATATAATATTATTATATTTTAACCACATTCCATGACAGTGACGCATACTAACATACTTATCATTACCGACTCTCTAAGTCCACTAAAAGCCATGAAGATCATTTACCCCAAAACACCCAGCGATCATAAAAATTCACAATTATACCAACATGTTCGAAAACTTGGGAAAAAGCTTTTTTCTTTATATGGGTACCGGGTTACGTGGGTATCACTGGAAATGAACTGGCGGACATTGCAGCTAAACAAGCACTTGCTCTGCCAGCAGGGCGCACTTGCTCAGGGCGCGGCCATTCTGACACTCGAAGAAATGAGTCTTCCAATGAAAAATGAGATATCATCTAGTTGGCAAGCCATGTGGGATGAAAGCCCGCCAAGCAAATTAAAAGCTATAAAAAAAAACACTAAACCATGGACCACATCAAACCGTTCCAATCGCAGGGAGGAGGTAGCTATTGCCAGATTGAGAATAGGTCATACGAGTTTAACTATCATATCTGATATCTGATCAGTAAGCAGCCACCGCCAAAATGTCAATACTGCAACAGTGTACTTACGATCAGTCACATATTTGAGGAATCTCATTTTTATTCTGCGAACTTAAATAGATTGGGAGTAGGACCGAGTGTATTGGATGCTCTGAATGAAGACCAGAAGAACGTGTAAATGGTCTTAGTTTTCTTAAAAAGGAATGGCCTTTTGAATAAGATTTAAACCAGAAAATCTGTTATACGTAATAAACAATACCAAAAGAAGTAATTATTTAAATTTGTTTTCGAAATTATTTAAAGAGAAAAATAAAGTGAAATAGAATTATAAATATAAATGAAACAGAATTATAAAGCAGGAAACATGGGCGTTGATGACCTCAGAGTTTTACGCCCTAAATCCCCAGACAACAACAACAAATTATATTTCGTTGCATTATATAACTTCAGATTTTAATTTTATTTCCTTAATTTTATTTTCCACTTTTTTCATCACTTTAATTTTATTAATTCCATTCTGTACAATTATTTATTTTATGACATCAACGCATTTGGGTTATATTTTGAACGTACACCCAACCATCTCTTGGTATACCTTTAATTTTGTTTATTTTAAAAATATAAAAATTTCTTCCTGTTAGCAATAATAAACAATGATAAATACAAAACATTAAAAAAATTTATGAAGAAATAATGGAGGAAAAATAGACACATCCGATCGGATCTTTCCCGATTGGATTACGACTTCATTGTCTTTTGTTAAACTATTTAATTCATAAGAGAATAAAATTTATATTCCTTATTTCCACCAAGAGAAACCCTGAAATACATATTTTTATAGCAACAGAAAAATATTAATCATATCAACAGAAAATATACAAAAAGTATTTGGTTAATACTAATGGTATTTCCTTTCCTCGCTTCAACACGAGCCCACCAATCTCCACAAAATTTGAGCTGGTTAGCGATAGTTGTGTGATGTGCGCACTGCACCTATTTTTCCTAAATCTAACTACCGTTTTTAAAACTATTTAAACTTAATAAAGTAGATCTTACTATGATTTCTTAATGAATTTCTTCAGTTAGTTCACTCCATAGTTTATACTAGAACTTGTTAGAAATCACTTGAACAGAGTGTAGGATTGACCCACGTTTATCGATCTGGTGGAAGGGAAGTTAAACGGTAGACAAAGAGATCTCCCTCCCGATATGACGAGATGGCTCCATCTACTCCTTGTTTTCGAGTCATTGTTTGTGCCCCATTGTCTTGGTAAGGATCAAACGAACCATTTAGCCGGGCTATGCTAACATTCTTTGTTCCTTTTCTAAACAATTCGAATGAAAACTACAAATAGAGTATTTCATATTTAATTTCAAACTAAATTAAAAATATTCCATTGATTTTAAAGAGGGTGAAAGTTCGACAGAAGAGTATATTACAAGTCTAAAATATAAAATACAACTATTAAATTAAATATAAAACTTTTCTTAAAGTTATTTTGTTTATTAAATATTGATTTTTATACTCAAATGTCACATTTTTTCCTCATGTAAAAAAATATCGGGTTCTATTTTGTTTAGTAACTTCATGATACGGTAATCCTCATTGTATTAAAATATAAAATATAGTATCCAAAGTAAAGGACATATTGTAATAAGCTGAGCCCTCGTTGAGCGTAATATTTATAACACATTATTAGGTAAAAATATTTCGAACACAAACGTTTTAAAACAGATTCAGAAACATACAATGAGAGAATAATAAAAAAAAAAAATAGTATTTTTAATTAACTTTTAAATCAATTTATAATTCTTATTTTCTGAAAAATAAATTAAATTAAAATCATACTCATATTTCAGCGTTAACTTAGCGACACTGGTGGGGACATTTAACACCAGCAAGTGGCCGAAGTGGTCCCTTTTGCTAACCCCTGGCGGCTACCTGAGTAACCGCTGCATACTGACAAGGTGAGAGTGTCAAGATTCATTACTCGAGATCGCCAAGAAATAAATATTAACTGCCCCAAATGGGAATCGAACCCACAACGTTCCGAACCGTTCGCTCTGGGACCTACGCCCCAATCCGCACGGCCGTCGCGTCCCCCTCCCCCCTTGCACTTAATATTTTATTTGTTCAATAGTTTTCAATAAAATTAATACAAGCACTAAGATTATTTTCTGAGAGTATTATATTACTAGAGATATAAATTTACAAGTTAGGCTACACACTAGCCTGTATTATAAATAATATAATATTATAAAAGCCCCTAATATTATTTAGTCAACTCTTATCGGACCCCTGAGAGCCCAGGCTGTGCCCTAAGGATTTTGGGGATCCCCTTGGCTGTCCCTCCCTGATTGCGGACCTGAGTAGAGATGATTGTTTGCACTCCAATTTAAACCTTTAACCTGATTTTGTATTTACTTTCCATCAATAATTTAACTTTTAATTAAAAATTAGAATTTTTTGTTTTTGAATGAAGTTGTCAACTCTAGCATGTCTGAAACATTTAATGAGGTACGAACCGTTAATCATTATTCTGAGAAGTTCAAGCTTCCGTCGGACAAGGAACCAAACAAGGCGATTCACTTGATCAAAGTTTAAGTACTTAGATTCTACAATAATTAGAAAAACGAAATTGATGAGGAAATAAAAACGAATTTAAAGACGGGAAAAGCTGGATATTTTTCAATTTCGAAATAGTTTAGCCAATTGAAAAATAACCAAAAATTTGCGCCATCTAAACAAAAACTTAAAAGTTAGAATTTAAAAAACTATTATATACTTTATGAACTAGAATATCCTTCACACTGTTCTATATGGATGTGAAACGTGGTCCCTGACACAGAGGGAAGAACAGCGCCTTAAGGTCTTTGAAAATAAAGTATTCGGACCGTAAAAGGATCCTTTAATGGGAGAATTCAGATCGTTACTACACGCTGAATCAAGATTTTTTTTTTCGTAACCTCATTTATTATTAAAACTGAATTAAGAGAACTGCACCCCGCAAATATAATGCAAGTTATAGTATTGCAGTACATGAGAAGGGCGTGTAAAGTGGAAGTGCTTAGTAGCGAGTGCTTCTCTAAAATACTATTTAACATTAAGGAATAAAGCAAAAGGTAGATGGGAGGATTGCGTTAAAACTGATTTGGGTTTGGAGAGGTGTCACTAGAAAGATGTATGTAGGGAACGATTGGTGGCATTGGCATCGAACCATTGGGTTCGCTGATGCTTTATTATTGTTATAATAATTATGCAAACGATCTTTTAGTTTTTAATAATAGTTATAAGGACATTATTTTTTTTTGTTTTTACTAAGTTAATGTTAACTCAACCCTTCATTTATTTTTTATAATATAGAGAGCTTATAATAAAGTTGAGGTTCTACTGTATTAACTTTGACTGTAATAAGATTGTTTTGATAAATATTCCTAAAATTTGAATAAAACGTTTTTTTTTAGAATCCGCTAGGAAAATATTGTATGAATGCGATAATGCGAAAATATACCAAAGCCGTACACTCGACTGGAATTGAGAGAGACCGAACAGGCTCGGCAGTCTCTATTTCTATATTTTTCTGGTTTAGTTAATCTTTAGATTTATATATTTTTTATTACTGCAACAATGACAAATAGTTAATTATTTCTAATAAAGAAAATCAAAAGTACTTGTTGTAAATTGTAGTAAGTACTAATTCTAAAAAAAGGAAAATCTAAACACGTGACTACAACATAATAGGATCTAATTAAATAATTTAATAACAATATTGTTATTGTTCAGCACTAAATAATTGCAAAAGTATTTTGTCAAATATAGTTAGTATTTTCAGTGATGAGGCTACTGGCCTGTGCCCTAATGTACTTGTTCTGCTTCCATTTATAAGATATTCATCCTCCCTCCACTCCCAGCTAATGGACAAATGGAATTTTAGTCGAGAGCATTTTCCCTGAGAGGAACTTGGTGAAGTGGCTGATATCACTAAGTGGATGGGCGGCTTGGAGCCTCTACCCCAGTCATAGTCTATCAGGTCCTAAAATAATATTCTTTTCTCACATCTACATACTCAAGTTTGTTTTTATTACCTGCATATGATGGAGGATGTATCGTTTACCATACTTGATGTCATACGAAAATAATCTTCGTAAATAAAGTAGTATACGTTACCGTCAACCTCTTCTGACAAGGATAGTCTCCCACATTTTTATCCAAGCTTTTGATAAAACATTTTTAGTTGAATCTAGGATTTGTAATACTGGACACGGGCGGCAACATTTTGCGCCTCCTAATAAAATCAGGGAGTTTGTGAATGCAAAGTACATATTTTATAACATGTTTTTCTTCTGAACTCCCCTTAATCACTGCTATTATATAGGATTATATTTTAAAAAAAAGTTCATGAAGTTCCACTCTCAGTTACCTACAGTAAAGGAGCAGTGACCTACAACTTGAGAAACCCAACCACAACCCGAAGACTAAAGCCCAGGCTGGTTCAGGACATCCTGTTATAAGTTCAATATTTAACAGTTCTGTTATTGCCCCTCAAAAAAGTTTATTTTATCTTAACTTCTTTTTTTTTTTTCACTTCATCTTTTTCTTAAATTCACTACCTTTTTTGTTTTGTTTTACATTAGAAGTCAATTGCTTATTTTGTTAAATCCATAAATGTCAATGTTGTTTTTGTTATTAACTTTATTTTTATCTTTTATTAAGAATTATCGTTTCATCTATTTATTTTATCTAAATATTTTTTATTTATAACACTTTATATAGTAAGGGGCATCTTTCGTATGAGAATATACCCCCGAAAATCGCCAATACACTCAACCGACATGCAACGTACGATTTTTGCGACCTAACGAAAATCAAATCAATATTTCATAACTGTAAAGGTCAGGTGGGATGAACCTATATACTGGGACACCCAATACATAATTAACACTATATACAGGATGTTCCATAAATGAGTAGCCAAATTGTGGGAGCAGATAATGTATCTTAAGAGGAACAAAAAAGTCCGTATGGTCCATAGTCCGATTCTCAATCGGGGGATGGAAATCAATTTTTTTATTTTTAGCAGCTATCGGTGGTTTTTTTCAGAAAGTTTAATATTTCTACATTTTTTTGGACATATGAAGATATTGATATGGATATTTGATAAGTAAAAAGAAAAATCATTTTTATAGCAGTTTCATCTATAGTTGTATCCGTGTAAATGCCTATATAATAAAGAAATTTTGTAAATATAAATTTAATTTAATTATTGTTTTGATATATCAATATCAATGCATAAATAATACGTAAATACACATAAAACTATTCTAAAACAAACCGGGAAAATTAATTTTTTTATCTAGAGTGAGTAGAGTTAAAAAATATAAATTTGTCCTCCGAGTTGGGAGCGGTTTAACATTGAGTAGAATTTAAGAGGTCCACTATCGCGCCCAAGAAGTGAAAGTTGAAATTATGTCAGCAAGAAAATAAAGAAACATGAACCATCCCTTGCTCTGCCTGCGGAGTAGCTACCATGTGTGAGCAAAACTTCAATAATAGAGAACCCTTACAAAGGTCTGTAAGATCTTTTAATAAAACGTTTTCAAACGCCTAGAGAAAATTCTAAAGATATGATTTAGAACTAAATTCATATAATTACTTTATTGTGAAAGAGGTGCCGCCCAACTGTATTGTTTTGCTATACAAACGGCATAATATATTTTATTAAACACTGTAATTTTTTTTTTAATTCAAAATATATGAAGTGTACAAATTTATATTTGAAAATATTTCAGGAAACATATATAATAATATGTATATTAATTGTTTTTAAAAACTAATTATTATTGGATCAGTAGTTTTTAAACTAGATCAGGAAGATAATTATAATACAATACCAATGCAAAAACAAAAATTATAAAAATTGGTATAATCCCATTTTGTAAAAAAAAAATTCAAAAAATTAACCCAAAAAAACTCATAACAATAAAATATTGTTATCATTTCAATTATTAAACATTAATACTTAAAAGAAATAACAAAAATATTTAATGGAACACATCACAAACAAATATCTTGAAAATGTTGTATTTTTATTTCTTTTTCATTTGGCATTAAGTTTAATAGTCAAAGTCATTAAAAAACCTATCATCTTTTTTCCTGGTTTACAGTTATTTTTGGATAAACATTTCAAAATGTAATTAATCTAATGTCAATAAATAAATAAATCGCAATGGATTTACAATTAAGTCGTATAAATCAATAATTACATACGTACTGTTCGTACTGTTTTGAGACGTAGTGATATTTCTATAATGGATTTGTAATATAAATATAATAACGATAGTAAAAAGTCCGGACAATATTTCACTAAAAATATATTTTCTTTTAAGAAACAGCTTTCAGCTATAAAGCAATCATCAGTCTAAATGATTTATGGCTTGTGCAATTAAGCTGAGTCTATTTTTTAATATTTCTAATAATGATGTACAATCGAAACGTTCATTGAAACAAAGATAAGTAGCATAATTGGAAATATGTCCAATTCCACCTAGCAACAGTTTTCAACTCCTTAAAAACCTTTATTCAACACAATGGTTAATATAAAATGGTAAATTTCCAAGCAATGAGTTAGTGATAATTTTCGTGCCCAGGTATTTCGAATTCTCTGGTTGTTTTTTTTTTTAATAAGCCACGTGTCATAATATATAAGAGCTCTAAAGCCAAAATAGATATTGGATAGAGGAAGAAACCACCAGATCGGGTCAATATGTAACTGCTGTTCTAAAAAAAAATGCATATTGGTCAGTCATCTCATCGATGAATCTCAATCCTAAATTTGGATATAAATTTTATTTTCTTTATTCATTGATGTATATAACTTTATTTACAGAAAAATACATCTAGTAAATGTGATGTTAGATTAAAATGGTATGAGACAGACATGCAGAGAAACAACCCATTGGTAGCACTCTAATAATATTTCTACATTCAAAAGCCATTACCATCTTCTTTTCAGACGACTCATAGGATTTTCAGGGACTAAAGAGGAAGCAAGGTTAGAAACTAGTGGTTGGAAATAAAATAAAATTAAATTTAGTACGTTTAGAGAGGTAATTCGTCATCATAAAGATTCGTCATAATATATATATATTACTTTTTTTTTGTTTTGCCTTTACCTTTACCTCTGTCGCAAATGGAACAGAGCGCCTGAAACACCAGCACATGTGCTGGGGAAATGCCCCAACAACTCCCTCCTCAGAACACGTCGACATCATAGAGTGAAGTACGAGCTCCTAAGAGAAAGAGATTTTGACTGCTTCGACAAGGTCTACTGTGTCGATACGGATGGATCCACAAGATATGCGGATATTGTTGCTTTCCCTAAGAAGGGGAACTTAGCGATCATTCTGGATTCCACTTGAGATATGAATAAATAAATAAAATAAAGTAGATAGGGAAAAGAAGAAAACCTACGATAAATGCATCCCTTTCTTCAAGGAGAAGTTCCGTGAGGGCTTCGGAGAACGAGACTTCAAGGTGAGAGGCCTCTGGTTCGGAGCCCGTGGAACGATACCCAGCTTTTAGGAAGTGGCTAGGATAACAGAAAATATAATACTAGACTCCTAGGGAATCATCCACCACCACATGCATGGAAATTATTGAGTAATGGAGTAGGGATGACGTGCATACATTGCATATCTTATTTGTCATTTTGTTTTATTTGTTACTTTATTACTTTTGTATACATTTCTAATATTTTAATATATATTTTTTTAAATATTTATTTATTGCTATTTACAACTGTACATTATAATAAATTTAGTAAATCTGATCTAAGTTAAATTGGAGTGATACAGGCGCGTAGAGGAACCACCCATTGGTAGCACTCTAATGACATTTTACATTAGCTGGTCTCGTGGCCATCTTCTTTTCAAGCGCCTCGGAGGATTGTCAGGAATGGAAGAGGATGGAAGATTAGAAACTAGTGGGTTTGAGTGGTTAGATAGTTTATAATGGAAGGAGTGATATCTGCTTCGGGCTAGATCCACTTAGGATCTCTGCTTAGGTTACATAGGGAACATTAAGGTCTTTATGTATGATTTTATTTGTGACAAAGTTAGGAGCATTGAGGATTTTACGAAGGATTTTGGATTGTAAGAATTGAATACGAGAGGAATTCGAAGAGTTAGTGGAGCCCCAAAGCTCACCTCCATATGTCCAGATTAGCCTTATTACACTCATGTAGATCAGTCTTTTGGAATGTGTTGGAAGTTTAGACCGTTTGTCTATTAAGTGCTGTAATAGTCGAAATCGACGTGCAGTTTCCTGTCTTTTCAGTCTGGTGTGAGGATTCCAAGTTAATCGTTTGTCCAGGTGTAGTCCAAGGTCGCGGATATGTTCGACAGGGGTAAGAGTAACATCATTAAATGAAACTGTAGGGACGTCAGTAGGTATACGACGAAGGGTAAAGGTGATTTGATGGGATTTGTTGGAATTTATCTTAATCCTCCAATTACGACACCAATCTTTGAGGGCTGTGATATGGGATTGGAGATTTTGGGATACAATTAATGGGTTATTATTAACAGCGAGCACACATGTGTCGTCGGCATACGTGGTGAGGATAGTGTTAGGATTGGTTGGAATGTCAGCTGTATAGACGGGGTAGAGAATGGGACCGAGGATACTACCTTGTGGAACACCAGCGGACTGAGAATAGCGGGATGAATAGGATTTTTTTTTTTAATATTTATTCCACATTTATGGTATATTAATTTTAACATAGTTTGTGGAATTTTTTCTTATTTATATTTGTTACCTAATTATCTTTCATATATCTTCTCATATCTGTATCACTCTTTTATCCATTATTCTGTTAAAGGCAAATTGGATTGAAACCAAAATATGAAAGGGAAAAAGATGGGAAGGAAAAGAAAAAAGAGACAAAGGGGAAAGGATAGAAAAGGAGGAAAAAATCATGAAAAAGAGAAGAAGAAACAGGGGAAAAGAAGAAAGAAAAAACAAGTCATGTTCTTATGTAATATATTACTAATGTTTATAATTATTATTGTATACGGCTAGGCTTACTTATCGTGAGATTAAAAATATTGTCTGTGATTAGACTAAAATAAGTAAAATATGTTGTGTGACTAGCCAATCAAAGAAGTTGGGCATCACAACTTTGTATTTTAATAAAGTTTTTCCTCCTTCCTTTATCTCTCTAACCATAAGTTTTCTCTTCAACTAATACATTTTTTTCCTTTAATAAATATAAAGTAGGGGGCGGGTGGCTCAGTGGTAAGCCACTGTCCCACTACCTCCAAGGACCCGGGTTCGAATCTGGCTGTGGCAGATAATTATTTCTGTTTCATTGTGGCTATAGGTTTGGGTGCCCTACAGCCTCATGATGTGGGCACCTTTAATTGGGTAAAAATCTGGCGATCGAGGATGATTCTGACCAAATAACTTCCATGCACAACCGTTGGTCTAGTAACAGCACTTCCTTACAAAGTACTGAACAACTGACTCTTTTTGGATTGAAACGGTACAGATTTATTTATTTTTTTAATATAAACTAAAATTTATCTACTAAATAAATTTTTGAAATTTTAAAACTAATAATAATAAATACAGATCTAGTGTAGTTTCGGAATTGATAACATTTAATTTAAAGAATGTAAAAATATTAACATTCAAATTACTAACATATAAAAACATGAGAAATAAATATTTAATAAATAATTATTATAAGATGTAATAAATATAATATTTCTTTTAGAAGAACTTTTGCAGACCTTAACATTTTAACGAATAACAAAGCATGCCCTATTGGAATATTTATAAATATTATTTTAATTTAATGGGGAATATTAAATTCAAAGTGACCATAGACGCCATAATAGCCAATAGCTTGGCAATCACTAAATGGAAGACTAGCTTAAAAATTAAAATGAAGAGAAAGAAAAAAAGAGGAACCAATTGGATCATTTGGATTATTCAGCCTACCATTGGACATTTAGGAAAATGGCTGCTAAAAAATTTATAGCTCAAGAGCAGTTGCCCTACAAAGGTAGAAAGCTTAAGATAAAATGGTCAACACATAAATTTATAAAGATTTACCGCTTTGTAACTCTATTCATTTAAAAGCAGTTGCCCGGAAAATCGTCAAAACGGTTGATAGCACTAAATAAGTGAATCCTCTAAGTTTAAAATCATTTGAGTGAACTAGTGCGTACTGGAAAGTAAAATGTCGACTTGTTGATACCGAGCTAAAGACTTTAGTTTTAATCTGGAATTGAAACTGATTAAATTATTTTTATTTTTATAATTATATTAGACATAATAAAATATTTGAAAAATTTGAATCCGATACAAATATAACCTCATGATTCTCTCATTCCTATATAAGACTGGATCACTCAATATAATCACAGAAGTGTTTGTTAAACAAATGTTCAAAATATTCTACCAAGCGAAAATCCCTGTTTTTTCTAAAATATTACATAACAAGTCCTCAC
Source organism: Halyomorpha halys (assembly GCF_000696795.3). Classification (NCBI taxonomy): domain Eukaryota; kingdom Metazoa; phylum Arthropoda; class Insecta; order Hemiptera; family Pentatomidae; genus Halyomorpha; species Halyomorpha halys. The sequence continues at coordinate 51,238 of NW_027110526.1, forward strand.
ACTTGGCCTTTCCATTTTGTAACACAAACCTGTACTATTAAGTCAAATTTTTGAACGCCACGCGAATGGTGACTTTATTTCCACTATGGAAGTTAAATGCTTAACTTTTGTCATTATATCAATTGTCAACCTCACAGATATCGTAAAGTTCCTCATTCGAATGTTTTAGGATTTGAGCTTATTCCGCTTTTTATCATAATTTAAAACATTTTTGCAGAACTAGATTAGAATTTTCTTTTGCCTTTAAGCAGCATCCATCTTAATACTTTTCCAAAATCAATGATCGATATATCATTTTAAACATGGCCATTAGCGCTAATCGTGAAAAATACGATTTTTTACCATCCACTTATTATTTCAAAATGGCGGGTGGTCATTCGCCCATATCCCTATTTATGAAAGCACAGAAACCGACTAGAATCACTATCTATAAGTTTAAAAAAATCAAACTCCCTTGGAAGAATGGACCGATAGTTTGCTATAACTTTTTTTTTTTTTTAAAGTTTCGGTCACCGATGCCAACGTTAAATCAGGCGTCCTCTAGAACAAAAATAAGAGAGCTTATTTGACTTGTTAATTTCAACATTTCTCATCATAAGAGCAGTATACTTTTTTTTATTTTTGTTTCTGTCTAGCACAAAATGTAATGAGGTAAACGATGATCACATTTTTATAATCACTATCATAACATTGCAAAATGTTTTGTAACGAAAACAATTAAAAACAAAAAAAAATATACCTGAGGGAAACAGTATGCCCGTTTTGAATGTGGCTAAATAATAGATAGATTAGATAGCAGAATAGATAGAATAGGTAGAATAAATATTGTAGGTAGATTAGATAGTAGAAGATAGAAGAATAGATATAGTAGATAGAATACATATAGTAAGTAGAATAGAAAGTAGTATACATTAGGTAGGATAAATACAATAAATAGGACAGAAACTAGTATATAGTAGTTAGAATAAATATAGTAGATAAAATAGATAGTAGAATAAAAATAATAGGTCTATATTTGTTAAAGGTATATATTCTTTATATTAAAGGAATAAACATAAAGAATAGAACATAGTTGTTTACATCGGGACCTGTCCGTGCCGTACTTATTTTTAAATTGTATATAATTAGTGTGGGGCAAAGGGGTTCTTGAAAATGTGACCTGCTTGTAAAAAACATATATTTTATTTATTCAAAAATTAATAAAGTGAAGGGGCAACTGGGGTTAGTGTGTTAGTTTAGTAATCATTTTGAGTAAACCTTACAAACCTTAGGTGGTCTCATAGATTATAATATTGGCTTATTTGTGTGACTATGTTGGAAGTTTCGCTGTCGCGGTCACTCCTGCGTCTGATTGGAGCTTCCCTCGTCCAGGTAGACTAGTAGGCGAAATGGTGAAGACCATGTACTTGGCTTCAGGTGTCCTGAAGAACGTCTTTTTATCTCGGAGGCTGGCCAGCATGTCCTCGGCTGTAGCGTGGTAGTAGGGGCAGTCCAGGTTCTATCTTCCATGCCACAATAGGCAAGGGGGGTTCAGAAAATAAGACCCCCGACCCCGACTTTATACAAATTAAAAAAAGAACCGAAAATATTGGATACTTAAATCCGACAATAGTATTTTTTTAATAGAATATAGTTTTTTTTTTTTTATAAAATAGCATATTTTTAGAATGTATTATATTTTAAGATACATTTTTACTTTATTTTTTAAATAAATAGTATAGGTATTAGTATAATGGATTACTATAGTACATTCTTTACATTTATCTTAATATTGTAAGTGAACGATGATCACATTCACATCATAAGATATTAAGGAAACATTAAAAAAAAAAATCATATATGTCGGAAAGTATATCTCCATTTTGATAGTTGAACTATTTACAAAATAAAACTGATGTTTTCTGTTCTTTTTTTAAAATAAGATACCTATCGTTAGTAAGTAATTGCAATTACCAATTATTATCATTATGTTTTCATTCGATTACTGACTGATTTATTATTCAAATTACTCATATAGATCAACTATTGGTATTTAAAAAAATTTGAGAAGTTGCCCATCAATAAACTCGACCCAGGAGTAATAAAGGCGTTAGTTTATACCGAGTATTGCGGGTACTGTTGCCTTAAGCGCCGTACCTGCCCACTTAAAATTCTTTAAAATTCACAGAGCTAACCATTGCATACCTACAATCCATATTAAAATTTAAAAAAATCCAAATAGACCAATTGTATATTTCATTTTGAGGAGATGTACAAACAAAATTAAGAAAAGCAAAAAAATTATAATAACATAATGAAGGAATTCATTATTACACCAAAATGCACTATTTTGTTTAAGAAACGAAAAATAAATTTGTATACCACCAATGAGCATATTATCTTAAAAAAAGATATGTGATGAAATATTTTAACAATTACAAATTTAAAATGAATATGAAATATGAAGATATAAGAGATAAAATTGGAGTGCATAGGAAAAACGATCAATCTTCACACTTGAACTAGCAGCGCCATCTATTGGAGTTTAATGAAAGCTTCCTATAGAACTGTTCATTCATTTGGTATAAAGGAACTTTTATATATAATACTCTGGAAGTGATTGTGATAGGTTACCCAATTTTCTATTCAATATAACTAGAATAATTATAGTTAAAAATTATTGTTATTTCATAGTAAACTTAAATTAAATGTTAGTTAAACAAACATATCATTAAATAAATATATCTCCTAATTATAAAATAATTAAGAATTAATGTTGGAAAAATATTTAAGTTATCAGTACCACCCATCAATAATTCCGCAAATCCTACACTTTGGGAAATTCCTCTTCTTCGGCCAGGATATAAACTTTACTATTTGCAATAACCGCTATTGAACCGAATATCTGACTTTATTAAAACTTCTAGCCTTGGTTTAGAACCACTTAGTCACATTATGGCGCAAGATGTAACGTTCATCAAAATTGTTCTAAAAGGCTCTGCTTTGATCCACGTTATCATACAGTAAAAAAAAAAATTTACCAAAACCAATGTTCAAACCATACACAACAAACATATCTCTTATTTTTATATATCAGCTAATGTAACGCACAATTTTAGTTAAAATAAAGGAAACGTTAGACATGATAGGATAGGATCTTGTTCTAAAAGATGAAACATGAGATTATTTTTATCAAAATAATTATTTAAATCACTTCTTAATATTTTAATTAGACATCAAGGAAACAGTTTGGTTCCATGTCTGTTCTTTTTATAGTCAAGTTTGAATTCAGGCATACTAGATCAAAGATAAGTAAGATTTTGATGAAATTGTCGATGAAAAATCTAGTTAATCTCTTGTTGATTTAAGACGATCAATTTATTTAAAAATTAAAACCAAAATTTTCATTTTTAAATCTTGAAACATAAATAATTATGTACCTAGCTATCTCATGGAAATCGAGATCAAACCGTATTTTTCTTTTATAATTATTTTACATATTTTTAGCATTACTTTAAAACAATTATAAGTCTGTTGTATTTCAATATTGTAAGGCAAACAACTATTCTGTTTTAATAATCATTCAGTACAATTATTTTCTTTAAAGAACCACTCTCAAACCAGTAACAGCAATACTCTCAATTCACTAACTTTTTCTATACATTTTAAAAACATTATTACAGATTTAAAAATTAATAATAAAAATAAAATTTTACCTCACATGTGCCGTTGAAAAAAAATGGTTTAATTTCCATTACGTTTTCATCAAAATTTATCTTAATAAAATAAAAATTATTTACGTATTATTCCAGTACATCAATTCCCAATGCTTTTAAATAGTTGGATATGCATCTTATAGTTTCAACAGAAAAATTTGTTATTCCTTTATATTTAACTGGAGGTACTTTTCAAAACCTATTAGAACCTAAATTACTCCCTCACTCTCATTATATATTTTAATTATTAAAATGAAATCATTTGAACAGTCAGACAGAGTAGAATTTTGTAATTTTAAAATGTTTATTTTCTACAATGTAGGTCCTTTTTAACATCTCATCTATATACAAACACACGTCTATATCCTTTCAGGCTTGAAAGGACTCACTTTGAGCAGTCCGAAATGTCCCGGCAAGTTGGTTACTGTTGAATGAAGTCGTTTTTAGTGCGTCCCAACTCAACCAATTACAGGAACTGAAGGCGGGGGACACTAACAGCCTTTCCTTGTCTGTTCAACTTTGAAGTTCCAACTTCTTCAGTTCAATTCGAGAAAGACTTGCACTTCTTTTCGTAGATGTTTTTTCAGTCACATAGGGAGTCTTATGCGAAAGAACTCGAACAAAGGTAGGACTGAAGGGTAAGTATTCTCGTTATTAACAAAAATTCAATTTGGATTTTGATTATATAAAGATATTTGATTTTTTTAATTTTGGTTCAAGTCCTCTAAGGACATTTTTTTTCTTTTTTTGTATAACCCTCCTTCATAGTCATTTCTGATATACGGAAGACAGGGAGTTATCTAGAGGTAACCAACCACGGTGCGGGGTCAAGCTTTCATTACGTGGGACCGTCATAGCAATGGAAAAAGTCGAAACCCCAGGCCTACGGACGGCCTTACCATTAAGAACCTATATAGCCCCCAAGGCGGAATGTCAAGAATTATCTCTCGGAGCCACCACGATATAAATATTGACTGATCCAATAGAGAATCGAGCCCACAATCTTCTAAACTAAGCACTTTGTGACCCTTGCTCCAATGCGATCAGCACACAATTCAGCTAATTTTATGTTTACATTGCTTTGTGCCGCTTCAGAATAGCTCATTGCGGAACGACTTACACCTAATTGCTACATACTCCATGCTAAATTTAAATAAACAATGTATACAACTTTCGAAGGAAAAAAAATAATTCGATGCTTAATCAATAAATCTCCTAAAAAATGTTTAATTAACAAGCACTTGCAATCATTTACAAGGGGAGACTGTTAAATTACTGATATAAAAGAAATATTTTCTGGTGACACTAGATTGGAAAATAATAGACACCTGTCTGAGGGCTCTTGTCAATGCGCCCTAGGAACCGACTAAGAAATATTTTCCATATTTTAGAAATAGGACACAAGATTTATGGTATTAAATGAGTTGTGAAAGTCTATAAAAATAACAAACAAAAGTCGCTTCTAGTAAAGTATACTCAAAATTTCCTTCAGGAAAAATAAAATCAGATTATGATTTAGCGTATTTTTAAATCTTTAAATACGAATTTACATATACATTCAAAAAATAGAAATTCTTATCTATATTTTTTGAAGGATATTTTTTCACAATAATGAATTTTGCTCGTTCACAAAATAAATTCATAACTTCGCACAATTTTATTCAAATAAAATGTAACTAGAACGGTTGGAAAGCTGAATTCTCACTCTTTCTGAATATATTTTAGATTTTCTGCCCTTTTATGGGAAAACAAAAACAGTATCAAATCATAAAAAAATTCTTAAACGTTTAATTTTATATCTTTAGTTCTAATTCGCTTACGATATATGTTAACTGTGTCATATAAAGTCAAACCTAGGAAACTAACTTTCTTGATTAGCCATTCAAAGTTGCTTATTTTTTTTATCACATAATAGCCATTCTTCTGAATACTTTGCGATATAAACAAGAGAAACCGGTAGATCTTAAGGCAGTATTACTAAATTATTCAAAGTGAGATTGTGCCATTTTTCCCTGTAACGAGAGAGCTAACTTGGCCATCATAAAAGAGAGGGTAGATAAAATTTAATAAGCAATTAGTGTATAGCAGGGAAAGGTGATATAGCACCTTTAGTCCGGAATAATATTCTATTATTAAGTTCTTTTGTAGGTTAAAACTATTCTATAAATATAGTCCATCATAAAGTAAAATGTAATTAAAAATTTCTTTCAACAAATTTTTATTAGTGCTAATAACAATTATTAACAAATTATTACCTTTTAAAACTTTTATGTTTTATTTATTAATAAAGGTATTGTCTATTTATTTACTACTGATAGTTTTCTGTGTTCAAAAAGTTACTTTTTTAATATTTTATAATATTCATAACTGCATCATTCTAAGTCAGAGGTATTGAACTAGCTGCACGAATGACTTGTGATGTTTTTGAATGAATTAAATAATGTAAGATGTGAAATAATTCTTTTTTTTTTTCTATAATGATATAAAGACAACAAAACATCGTTGAAACTTATTCCTCTCATGGTACCACAACTAGAAATATTGTTTTTGATTTAATATGGAGCATTTCAGGGGAATTTAATCTTACTACTAAAAAATTTGATTTTACAACAATTAACGTAGTTACGATAAGAAAAGATGATACTAAAGGATTTATGTCAAGATTCAGATTATTAAATAAAATCAATACTTTCCTTCGCCTTATTTGGTAGGTACTTTTAAGAAATAATTGTATTTAATTAAAAGATGAATAATTGAAATTAAATCCGAACATCACTTATTTGTCATACAGTAGGAACCAATGCATTCTCGTTGAATGGGAGACCCGGTTAATCCAAGGTGAGTAAAATTAAAACATAAAATAATTATTAAATATAATTGGTAAAAATTAAAATTCAATCTGAAACCTAATATGCAAGTCATTTTCATATTACTAATTGATAAGGATTGTTTTAAAATCAATTTTAAAAAATACGTAAATAAATCGGTACAGCTTCCTCAATAATTTTTTTTTTAATATTCTCTTATTTTCTTCCTAGAAATGATATATTTATATGTATCATGTCACATTTATAAATATATGATTTATATTTATTCAAAATATTGTTTTGACTGAAGAAAACAAGAGAATATTAAAAAAAAAAAATATTGAGGAAGGACATTGTATATTGTATTTTTTTTAAATTGATTTTAAAACTATTCTCATCAATTAGTAATATGAAAATGACGTACATATTAGGTTTCGCATTGAATTTTAATTTTCACTTAATTTAAACTAAAATTATGTA
>NW_027110526.1:58269-61453 GCF_000696795.3 Halyomorpha halys
TAAAAAAAAAATACAACCAGTAAATTTGATCATAATAGCATAATGATATGATACAGGATGTAGAGAAACTACCCAGTAGTAGAACTCTAAAAACAGTTTACAATATAAGGTCACGAGGCCATCTTCTTTTCTGGCGCCTTGGAGGATTGCCAGGAATGGAAGAGGAAGCAAGGTTAGAAACTACTGGGTTTGGGTGGTTAAGGAGTTTATTATGGAAGGAATAATATCGGGTTCGGGCAAGATCGGTTACATAAGGAACACTTAGGTCTTTATGGATGGTTTTATTAGTAACAAAATAAGGAGCATTGAGGATTTTACGAAGGATTTTGGATTATAAAGATTAGATACGAATATATATATCTAATAATTATTTTCTTAAACTTTTACTCACTTCGGATTAACCGGGTCTCCCATTCAACCATAGTAGGAACCAATGCATTTCTGTTCCTACTATGACGAATAAGTAAGGTTCTGATTTATTTAGTATTATTCATCTTTCAATTATTCATCAATCCAATTATTTCTAAAAAATGCCTACCAAATACATATATATACATTTACATAAAATTAAAAATTATAAAATATATATCTTTTTTTTTTTTTGGAGAATTTTTATATGGTAGGAAAGAACTATTTAATCAAATACAGGTGTATTCAAGACAGTTGTTTGCGTGAGTTAGCAAAAATAGTTGATGCATAGCATTGATACTAGACCTTCACAACTTCATAGAACCCGTACAAATTTTACGACTAGGAGCACTTGACTGTATGTTGATTGAGTTCTTTAAAAAAAAAAAAAAAAAAAGAGGCTAATTCCTGAGCTGGTGAGACGTAATGTTGATTGTTTGAATAATAAAATATATTTTGAAAACCAAATTTAATCCCTGAATGGACAGCTAAGTTAGTATGTTATAAATAAATCAATAAAATCAGCAATGAATAAAACAAATAAATGGAGATTTTGTCTTATTCGAAGTAGTCAGGATTCTCGCCACCCCGGTAACGCCCCTGTCGTATTCTCACCGATCCTCCCATTCAGACTACGATGGGCGAATAGTTTTTCTTGCTCAAGAGTCCCTTGTCCTTGCTGAGTTGATGGCCAAATAGTGAATTATTTTATTTTATTCATTTAGATAATTATATCTAATATGGTCCGACCAGATGACATTTATTGGTCGGTACCAAAATAACACATAAACATGATAAACATAAGTAAAATGTAAATATTACAGTTTAGACTATTAGGGCCTTTTGGAGACTACACATTTTTTAAGATAGATAAGAGCAATATGAATTGGTCTAAGGTCATACAGTTAATAATTTAATTAACAACTACTAAAATTTAAAAAAAGTAAAAATAAGATAATTAAATAAAATAAATAATAAAAAATAACTGAAAGGATTTTGAAGTGAACAAATAAAGTTGCAAATTTACAAGTAGTGAATTAATATAATAATGAGAATAAAACAGGATGATACAGAATATGGAACAAGGAACCCAAATATCTATTACTAAGCGCACACACTTACGTTGCTAATTAAAAATGTAAGATAATAAATTAATTATTTGAAGGCAGATATGGTCATTTGGTGAATAAAAATTAGTTATTGGGTATAAGAATCATAGAAGTAAGAAAATAACCAGTAAAAAATTTCTGATTTATTTTTTTATTGTGGTTGATTTATTTATTAGTTCTTCTGGTAAGCGATTGAACAGATATGGTATAATATAGTTTAATATACGTTTACCAAATTTATTGTTATAGGGTAGTTCGGTAAATTTAATTTAGTTTCTAACATTTTTAGATATATTCTTCGTTTTTTAAAAAAATTATTGTCTATAAATTTTAAGATAATTCTATAAAAAATAAAATAGTTTAAGTGGTAAAAAGTACCAAAGATTTTAAGATTTTCTGTTTTATTATTGCGGGGTGTTATTGTTCGATTGTGTAGATACGCGAGTTTAGATAAATGACTATGAGCACTGGGACCATAACATTCGATCCCGTATCTTAATATCGATTCAAATAATGCTTTGTACACCATTATTAAAACTTCCTTTATTAAGTATAAATTGGAGTTAATAAATTTTATATGATCAAACTCTTAATCTCGTTAAAACATTTACAAGTAAAAGTACTATCCACAGTAACTCATAGATATTTACATTTTTCTACAGCATTTAGTGTTTTACAACAATATATTTTTGAATTATTAATATTAGTGAGACAGTCACAGTCATGGGATTTAATTTCAGGGTCGTCTACAGAAGGCATGTGGTGTGATTTTATTAACATAATGACCATGTTATTTTTGTCAACAATGGGACCTTTGCTATGAAGCCATTTTAAAAAATTAAAATAGTAATTTTGGGATTTTACCAGAGCTATTTTATAATTTTTATGGCAAGTGAAAAAAAGAGAATCATCGGCAAAGAAATATTTGTTGTCACTTGTAATAACTTTTGAATGTCATTTGTATAGACATTAAAGCACAAGGGACCTAAAATACTACCCTGCGGTTTACCAGTTTTTAAGAAAGTTGAACCACTAAGACTGTTACGATGACTGTTATCCGATTCTAGTTGTCTTTACATAAAAAGCTGGCCAACTAGTTACCAATTTAATCGTGGTGGTAGGGAGCAGTAGTGCTGCAGCGGAATTGAACTAAAGCGAGCTTAGTGAGGTGCGGCTTTGAAGCTTTAAAATTATCGTTGCTATAAGGGATAATAAAAAAGCCAATTATCCCAGATATTATATAAACAAACAATTTCCACGAGGTAAGATTCGTAAATCCCCATAAAAATGCGTTATCGCATACATACACGAAAGTATCTATACTCTAATGTAATTGAAAAAATCGATAATGGGCCAACTAGGTACTAAGCTCACAAAATTTGAAAATCGGATAAATGCTTCAATTGATTATGCCTGAAAACAAATATGACTACAAACAGAGACAGAAGTAAATTATTTCCTTGGAGACTAAAAAATAAATAGTGTGGAGACTAAAAAAATGTAATCATGTATGTAAGGTACATACATGATTAAATTTTTTTTTATTTATTTATTAATTGATATTTACAACTGTAAAAAAAAAATACAACCAGTAAATTTGATCATAATAGCATAATGATATGATACAGGATGTAGAGAAACTACCCAGTAGTAGAACTCTAAAAACA
>NW_027110526.1:61883-75441 GCF_000696795.3 Halyomorpha halys
TATCGAAAAAGACTCCCGCGCAGTACATTCCGCGCTCCAAAGAAGACAAGACAACGTCCACCACACGATGACATTGCTGGATAGTGGAGTGGGGTGTTCGGAATCCAAACTGGTGATCTGGAATTATATGATTGGAATCTAGAATGGGGTATAGGCGTTTAAAAATAAGTTTTTCGAGGATTTTTCCCATGATCGGTAATAGAGAGATGGGACGGTAAGAGGATAGGTGTTCTGGCGGCTTTTGGGGTTTGGGGATCATTTTGATTATAGATATGATTACATTTAAATGCTAAAATAACCTCAAAGTTATTGTCAGTTATTATGATAAGTTATTGTATACTTTTATAGGCCTGTTTGTAGTGAGATTAAAAATATTGTCTGATTATACTAAAATAAAAGTGTGACTAGCAGCCCAATGAACTTGGGCAGCACAACTTTATATTTATATATTTTAATAAAGTTTTTCCTCCTCCCAGTTGTCAAAAAGTCAGGCACTTTATTTATTCCACGGAAATTAAAGTTTTCTAAGCATTTTACTCATTTCATTATTTTCTTTTGCAGGCAAACAGACACAAAAATATTTGTTCCTCAATATCTGAAACCTAAAATTCGAATGAAAAATATCAGTTCTGAGGATATAAAAAATAACTGTTTATTATTATGAGAGATTCCCGCTTCTCCCATCACTTAATTTTATTAATTCTATTTTGTAAAACTATTCATTGTTTGTGTAAAATTATTTTGTTTATATTTTCTTTTTTATTTTATTTTTTATATTTCTATACTTACTGTAGTTATTATCTTATGGTTGTTATCTTGTTTTGTTTTTAGCCCTGAAGAAGGCTAGAAACTCTAGCCGAAACGTCGGCACATTAAAATAAGTTAGTCATACTTATTTGTGTTTCATTGACCGCACCCCCAACCATCTTCTCCTCATTTAACTGTTTATTAATTTATTAATCCAGCTAAGCACAATCAAACAGGTTATTTATATGAATTTCGGACTTTCATTATGAATATATGAGCCGTTCATAGTTCAATTGTCCTATCTCCAAAATTATAATTTCAAAAATCTGTATCATACATGATATTTTCAACTATATGGCGTATTTCATCCATTGTACTAACATAATATAATTCATCTGCTTCGTAAAGAGCATAATTATTACTTAAATATTTAAAATTTAAGTCCAAAAAGCTTTGAGGCACAAAAAAATGTATAAACTTAAGGTTTGCAAAATGGCTAAAATCATTAGGGAAAAGTGTACTAAGAAGGGCAAATGTGCGTATCCGAGGGATTAGGGTGGAACACATTTACGAATTTTTATCCTTTTTTTTTTTTTTGTAAATTTTATACCTTGGCTTTAATAACTGTTAGGATAAAATACAAGATAACGAAATAACAATCGTCCCTGAACAATAATAAAGCTGAAGGGGCAAGTTTAATTATTTTCGTTTATAATTAAGCAAGAAATGTAAAAGGAGAGAGAAAGATAAGGCAGCTGGACCTGGGCCAAATTATGCAGCTAATGTTCTCTCAGCTCCGGGGGAGTTGAATACACTGGCATTGTAATGTAATATCTTTGTGTAAACCACGTCTAATTTATCAAAGAGTCTTAAGTGATATCGCATCAGTATGAATAAGTAAAAAAAACTTAAGGAAGGGAGTAAAGAAAATGTGAATAAAAAGAGAATATAATAAAAACTAGAAATAAAAAAAATAAAACAATTAATTTAGTACTAATTATTGAACATTGGAATCTTCTGAACATATTCAAATATGTTTTTTCTAGCACATTTAGGTGATCTTGGAGCCTGGAAAATAGTGGTAGTAAAACCATTGACACCTGTCGTTTGTAGAGATCTCAGAAATTGTTTTGGGCCTAATGGAATAAAACACCCAGGTGTTGACAGCCATGTGATAGCCAAACTAAAAGTACTATAAACACTTATTCGGTACTCTTTATATACCTCGGGGGTGGAGCTACAAGAAGCCAATGAGAATAAAGGGACCAAAAGGTATCCTGAGGGAGGTACTAGAAGGTTGAATAGTTAAGACACTTCGAGCTTGAGAGAAAGAATGGCCCGGTCAGATCTTTGACTTTGCGGCTGACACGTCACTACTACCACTATTTCCATCCACCCACCTATAGGTATTTAAATATGATGAAATCATATTTAAATACTAAATAATTTTATTATATTATATTATTCAGGGATACATAAAATGTAAATAAATACTTTCTTGATGGTAACCTTGGAGATGCACTTTCCCAAAAACACTCCCGAATGTATTATATATTCAATGGTAATAATATTTTATAAAGATGTCTGATTGGTAAACTGCTAAACACGCCAAGCCCTTGGAAAAATAATGCAATAATAATAGTTTTAAGGACTCAATTAATATAAATAATTTGGGACAATTGCCTTCAGTAATTATACAGGCATCCCATAGACACAAAAGTCATGAACATAGCAATAGAGAAAAAGAGTTTAATTATTAACACTTATTTGATATTTTGATATGATCACGCACAAAAAAAAAATTCGCATCACCACTATTATTTGCTTAACCCTCCTACAAGGAATTCTAGGTGTTTGAATACATAAAGTGCGACCCTGAAATACCTTAAGTTTATTATAACCTAATGATGTGCTTTTGAGATCAAAGCACTGTAACTCACTGCTATTATGGAGAGAAGAGGTGAAGAAATACTTTTATTAATGAGTGTATATTTGTTAATGTAAACTATTGTTTACATTATTATTATAAATCTCAAACCTTCATCTGACAACCCAGTCCTAACACCAAACTGTCAGGAAATTTAAAATTTAACTTTCAGGATATATTACAGCCGAGAAAGGAAACATTGAAAAAACATTTGAAAAAGAAAAAACTACTTCGATAAGAAAAGAAAATATAACTATCTCAACAACACAAATTATTCAAGGAGACGGAGTATTCATTACATATGTGAATACTCCTGTTTGTGCAGCGGACCAGCTTTCAACTGATCGATGTCTGAATAGTGTAATGGTTTATCATGCCTTAGAGTACAACGATTGAAGAAAAAATATAGGAAATATAGGATTTAGCTCTTGATTTAAGGAAAATATGTTCAATACCGATGAAAATATAAATATGTTTCCAACTAGATAAATTAACTAACTCTCCTAATAGTTTGCCTAGCTAATAAAAAAAAAATGCTTCTGAAGGTTTGATTCAACTCTCAGTATTTTAGACTGTCATAACTTTACAAGCTGCGCAATAAATGCTATTTCACTGACATACTTCTCCACAGTACTTTAATAAAGACCATTTAGCCAATATGATATACAAGATTTCTCTCAGTTGCCTTAGTTGTTCTACGTATTTACCATGACGTAACCTAATATTTGCCCGGATCACCAACAAAACTTTTCATCTTCTTCTAACTAAGAAATAACCATGATTTGTATTTTTATTTTCTCACTCTTCTATTAATTTTATTTTTTCAAACAAAATCATATGTATATATAATATATACATAATATGTAGTAAACATAAATATATTATGTTATAAATATATCATTACGGCGTGAAACCCACCACTCCCGCCCTTGGTGGCAGCCTTACTTATCTTACTTTTCAAACAGACAATTATAGCGAGTAGGTTGATCGATTCGTAAAATCCTCAATGCTCCTTACTATGTCACAAATAAAATCATGCACAAAGACCCTAATGTTGCATATGTAACTGATCTAGCCCGAATCAGATATCTTTCCTTCCATTACAAACTCTCCAACCACCCAAACCCACTAGTTTCTAACCTTGCTTCCTCTTCCATTCCTGACAATCCTCCGAGGCACCTGAAAAGAAGATGGCCACGAAACCTGCTAATGTAAAACGTCGTTAGAGTGCTACCAATAGGTAGTTTCTCTACACGCCTGTAACACTCCATTTTAACGGAGATCACATTTACTAAATGTATTATAATGTACAGTTGTAGCATATAGCAATAAATAAATAAAAAAGGTCGGTCGATGTACGACATGTCACAATCTCACAAGAAGAGATCATAACACTAAAAAAAGTGCAATGCTTCCCCGCCGGACCCGCCCCCCCAAGACCCTCAGGGAGCGACGGTCCTATATCACTTTTCAAATATTTGCTTAAAACTGGAAGAAGAGACCTTAAGCAATATTTAAAAATCACCTGAAATTGAAAAACGGCTTGTTATATATTATAACATATATATGTTATGAATATATATTAAATACATTATGATTTGCATTTTTTTTTTTCATACCCTCCTGTAATGATGTTAGTGGGTATTTGGTACAAACATATAGGAAGTATGCTATATGTATAGCTGGGTACCTTCTATCTATAAGGATACCTTAGATTGCCTTTTGGCATTATAAGGTTAGGTGAGGGGTCCAATGAAGGTTGTAACTTGGTTCGCTTACGCTAATGGATTATTGGAACGGGGAGGGGCCGTTCCGCTTATGGGGATGTAGGCTGCCACTTATGATTTGCAGATATTTTAATACTTTTATATAAATATTAAAGCAAATAGATTCAACGACACAGAAATGTAAGTATATAGATATACATGCCAAACATTTGCCAATTTTTAATACACCACAGTGTCAATAGTAGGTGAATAATCGAAGGCTCTATGCGGTATGCATGAAGAAGGAGAGAGAGAGAGAGAGAGAGAGAGAGAGAGAGAGAGAGAGAGAGAAATACTTTATTGATCTATGCTGCCTAAATACATCAAGTTGCAATATTACACAGCATACTTATCAATCCGTAATCGGACATATATAAATTACACATACATGGTATAATAAGACATAATAAACAATTTTTTTCCCTACAGTTTCCTTTTACAATCAATTTTGGTCTATACACCAAATACAAATGTATCAATTCATTCCTTTTTTTCTTTCTCATTTCTGCTCCTCCAATTTCACCATTTCGCAATTTTTTAATTCCCCCGATTAACAAATTCGCTCTTCGGAATTCACCCTCCTAGATCCTCTTCAGTGACACGCTAAACAAATTCAATATTAGACGCCAATGTGAGATCAGACCATCATTCATAGTCACAGCAGTAGATCAGTTTACCAAAAACAAACAAATAGATACATTTTACGAGAATAAGACCAACACATAGATTCAAAGGAAAATATAATAAAAAGCCGGTTACAGGAAACACTTCAATGGATAAACAAGTATATCTCCATACCGAAAAATTTGTCAAAGCTTCAAAAACGCACAACGTTTGAGTGTGCATACACTCTCTCTTTCCCATAATACATTAATTTATGTTAGATCAATATCCTTCGTAAACCTAAGACAAGTTGGGAAAATGAATTTTTGTTGAAAGATTTAACTAAATCAGACTTCAATTGTTTAATGGACAAACATGAATACTTCATAAAAAAAATAAACGACTAATATTCACTATTCAATAATTCAATGCTTACTTGACGCTCTTCATCTCAGAAAACTAACAAAAATAAGAACAATTTTTTATATGAAATGTTGCTTGAATAAAGCTTTCGTTAAATCTTCAATAGAAACAATTGTTACAAAATAAAATTATTGGTAATGAGGAGTAAATAGTTGACCGTAGATTAATATGAGAAGATGGTGGGGGTGCGGTGAGTAAATAAACAAAACTTAGTTAGTTGTACCGACCTTTAGAACAGAATTATCTGTTGTTGCCTTAATATCCTACATCTTACTGACTAAACCAAGGTTCACAAGTATCTGTCTCTACTTTCCATTTATTTCTCGATAAAACTTTTAGGCGTTAGAAAAGGATATGGTCTGGAACCTGCATACAACTATCATTGCGATACTGCCGATGGGTAGTTCCATTTAATAATATATTGTTAGATAATGTCATGTCTTAATTATTATATTTGTTGTGAGTTCATACAACATTATGAGTTCACATAACAATATATATTTTTTAAATTAAAATTACTACACAATACTTTTAAATTAATGTTAATTTAGATAAGTTCATTATAGTAAATGAAAGATAAATAAGCACAAACGTGACACGCATTTATTCACCCGTAATGAATAAATAAAAACCAATAAATATGAGTGGAATTACGAGGGCTGGTAGGAGGGAAGAATTCGCCCCATAAGGGAATCTACGAGTCCTCAGAGGAAATTAAAATAGAGATTTATCGCCAAGTCTCCTTTACCCGAGGCCTGAACAGCTACCGTCTTACACTTTCCAGTATATTCTACAACACTTTATGTATAACGCTACATTAAATAATATATGTTTACACAAAAATTACTATATACTATTTTCAAATATTAGAACTTTTTTATTTATTAATTTATTGAATTTTACAACTGTATTAACAATTGAGACAAGTAAATGTTATATGAATTATGATAAAATAACGTTTTACAGACTTGTGGAGTCTCTAGCCATTGGTGGGACTCCATTAAAATTTTTCGATTCCTTCTTCTTTGAATTTGCCTAGGAGGATTATCAGAAATTGAAGAATTAGATTAGGTTGGGGATGGTATAGAGTTTATCATGGTGGAATTAGTTCTGGCCGAATGCACGTAATATAGAACATTGGTGTTCTTATGGATAATTTCATTTGTGACAAAATAAAGAGCTTAAGGATTTTAACTTTATTTGATTTGTAAGGATTGGTTACAAGAGGAATTCGATGGTTTAAGTGGATCCCCAAAGCGCTACTCCATAAGTCCGAATAAACTTTATTATGGTGGTAAAAATGAGTCTTTTGTAATAAATTAGAAGCTTAGACCGTTTGTCTATAATGTGAACACGCCTGTCAGCATGTGGATTCCAAGCCAGTCCAGATGTAGTCCTCCCAATTGGATCTAGTCATGTGTTTACAGAGAAAAGTGGTGGTAATTTGATAAGAGCTGTTGGAATTTATTTCAAACCTTCAGTTTTGTCACCATTCCCCAAGGGATATGAGTGCCTAAGCCCGTTGTTGTTCGTGGATGAAGTGGCATCCATTTGTAAGAGAAGAACAGACAGGACATTCCTGGGACGAAGGAATCTTAATCCTGTAGTGATACAGCTTCTCATCTACGCCAACGACGTGGTATTGATTTTGATTGCGAACTCAGTGGAAAAGTTTTAACCGGCAGTTACGGAATAGTATGAAGAGCTCCAACGAAAAGAAATGATTATAAATACCAACAAAAGTAAGATTCTGCAAATTGGAATAAAGAAGGAGGACATCCACATATACTGTAATGGAGATGAATTAGAAATGGTGACAAACTTCACATACCTGGGTACAGTGATAGAGGGATCTGGGAAGGTAGACGCAGAAATATCTAATAGGATTAGCAAGACAAATGCAGTTTGCTTCCAGATATGTAACACTGTGGTAGGGAAAAGAGAAGAAGGCAAAGATGTCAAGCTACTCATCTTCAAGAAAGTATATCTATCCATATTTTTGTAGGGATCGGAGAATTGGATAACAACAGACTGGCATGAGAGCAGAATCACCGCAGTCGAAATGCAATTTTTGCGAAGAACGGTTGGAAAAAGAAGGAGATAGCCCCACTGAAAGAGATCTTGGAAGCTTGACAGCTGCAGTGGTTCGGCCATCTTATCAGGATGGACGATCACAGAGATCCTCATAAGACTATGGAATATCTCCCAGATGGCAGAAGACCTAGGGGCCGCCCTAAGATGTCCAATCTCGACTACATTGAGCGACTCTGTGGGGTCAGGGGGCAAGGACCTCCGACAGGCGAGAAACCTAGCGAGAAATAGGGAAGAGTGGAATTCCTGGCTGAATGCTCCTCTACGCATAGAGGCACAAAAGCTAAAGAAGAAGCTTCCTCCCCCTTCCTCCGTAAAGGGCGCGAAAATAAATGAAAAAAAATCTATTTAAACCTGAAAAGATCACAGATAACTCTTCTTAAAATCGAACGAGTATCGAATGACGTCATAATTACAGCAATTATACAATTTATATGATTTTCTTAAGTATGTATTCTTGGTAAAGTCTAATGAAGTTGACTATTTATAGTTGCTAAATAGCATCAGTAATCTATAGTTCCCATATTTATCCCACTCATAATTTGAACACTTGAAATGAATTACATGATTACTTATGAATAATGTTTTAGTAGAATGTCATAATTTCCTATATAAAAAAAAGTACAGACTGTAATATGATTAAATAGATACCATCATATTTAGAATAAGTTCTTTCTATTCTTTTAGCTGCAATGTTACTTTTCAAGCCTATTATTTTAAATAAATAAAAGTTAAACTTTTATAACAAAACATGTTCTATGAGTTTTTATTTATTTAGATTTAAAAAAAAATAAAAATTGTTTAATTCTGACTAAGGCTGACTGATGGTTTACACGTGTACACTTTTGACGAGGTGGAGCAAAACTTGAAGAATTCCAACTTCCCGGGACATAAACACTTCGCCTTAACCAAGATCTATGCGGCAGTGGTCGCTGATGTAAACTTCAGCGCATACTCGGTTAAATTTATGAGGCCGCGGCTTTGTGTTTCCATCAACGGATGCTATGCATTCTCGCCCTAACCTCATTATGAGATAGTTTATTCAGGAAAACGTAGGCATCTGAGTGTATTATGGAGTTCGGATGTTCGCTTTGAGTCTTACTTTTCTCAAATCTAACAGTTTATACCCCGCCTAAGTCAAACAAAAAGATAAAAACAGGTAATTAACGTTGCTAAACAATTTACTTTACGTAAACACTAATACGATGCACAAGCAAAAAGCAACATTTCATAAAAATGTACGGAAATATCAGTAGTTAGTCAATCTATTTTTAGAAATCTATATCTCAATAACCATTCGACGTACAGATGTCTATTAGCACTCAAATTAAAGCTAGTTTAATGTAGTATAAAGTAATTTATGACCTTTATCATCGTAGAAATAGTAGATTTCATGATATTTGCTAAAATAAATTGATTTATAGTTGTTCAGACAATAAGTTTGATTTATGAAAAACTTTATTTCAGAAACCATTGGACATACAAGATCACTCATCAATATCACGTAGAAGACTCATCAAGATCGACACAAAAGTGTTGTTTTTTTTAAATTAGTAAATAAATAAATAGACCCAGTAATTCTTAATCTTTCATCTTTAATAATCCCTGATAATCCACCGAGGCGTCTGAAAAGAAGATGATCACGGGACCTTCTAATTTAAATTAATGTTTGAAGTACCACCGATGGGTGGTTCCTTCCCAAGATTTTCAAGTGTATATGAAACATACAATATATTTACTTATTGTATTATTTTGTACAGTTGTAAATTACATTAAATAAATAAAAAAATAAATAAATAAATAGAAAGAGCTCTGTATAATTTCGAGGAAACTTTTAGATAGAAGGTGAGGGAGAATAGTTCGTCGTTCAAAATACTTTCATCAATTTATTCAATGTTAAAACCCAGAATGAGCCATGCAATAGACTCGAAAATTGGAAAAATAGTGTCTCCTAAACTATTATACATTCGTGACGAATGTTCGCAATGAGGATTCTAATCAGAAAATCTCGCCTCCGAAAATTGAAAAAAAGAAAAAAAGTCCTTTACGGATTTAGGAAATACGACGATACTTCTGCCTAGACAATCACTGAGGTTAGGAAGCTAGAAACGAGAGGACCTGAACCAGATGAAGTCTATGGCTTTTAACAGATTAAGTTGGCCGCAACACTACCTAGAATCACCACCGCTCTCTCGCTAAGTAATCGATACAGTCATCTTGCAATATATTTTATACTGACAATACTGTTTGCCCTATTTATTCAAATCATTATTGTCGGGGCGAAGGGTGTTTCGTTAGTGAAAAACTGAACTCTTCCCCAGAGTTAAATGTTCGCTGGTTCGAGTTAAAAAAAAATGAAGGACCTGAAATAAATATCACACACACAAAAAAAAAATAAAATAATGAAGAAGATGAAATAATAAAAAAAAAAAATAACCTTCCAAGTGATACACAAATTTAATTTAATTAAAATATAAACAAAAAAAAAATATGAACTGTCATGTTGTTACAAAAAATAAAAGAATGAAATGTGAAGAAATAAAAAATTGACTGCTGTCTCACACTGCCCACTGTCTCATCCACGGTTATGCAGGTACTGGACCACTGCCTTCAGTATTGTTGTGCACATGCTACACGTCAACAATGTATTTATACACACGCACCACACTAAACTTCCTTATGTCCCTTATTTTTATGTATCAAATTCAAAATAGAAAAATTACTTATAATTAAAAATAAATAAATAAAATTGAAAAGCACTTGGAAAGTAGGCAGAAAAATTAACCTAAAAAGAAACGAACTTTTGGGCTTTAACAATTATCATGTATTTCATTTATCTGTAGATATAGATCTTTCTTAAATTGTTAAATAAGAAAGCGGGATAGGCTCAGTGAAGAGCTGTGCTATTATCTCGGATTCGAATACCGCCGTAGGAGGTGTCACCTCAAACATTGGAGTATTGGTATACTTAATTGGGGGAAAAGCCTTGGGAGAAAAAAACCTTGCGATTGAGCTTGAACAAATCACCTGCGTGCACAAACGTTGATCAAGAAACAGTGGTTCTTCACATATTCTGAATAGGTTTTATTATTTTTAATTATTTTTTTAGTCGAATATGTTTTTTTTATTTCTTTAGGGCTAGTCCATATAATATATAACCCACTACCACTCTATATATTATGAATAATTGATGGTAGTACTATTATAAAAATCTCCAACTACGAATTGGTAAATTATTAAACACTAAATAAGCCTTTAAAAAAGAAATCTGGAACTAAAACTTTTAGAACTCAATGAAATAGATCATAACCAATAATATAATTGGTTCAGTAATATAATATAATCAGTTAGCTGCTTCCCGTCCCCTTTACACGCCACTATCCCTGATGAAGACCTGAAACTCAGGTCGAAACGTCGGCATAAAATAAATAAATATTGTTTTGTTTATTTATGTTGTTCTTTGCTGACCGCACCCCCCGATAAACTTCTTCAAGCAATAATATAATTATTTTTAGATGAAAATATAAATATCTTCGAAAATTATCAAAGGGAATCCCAGAAACATTATTATGGTTAGTATAAGTGTAATAATAGTATAACTTAGTAAGACTATCCGCATTGTCTAAGCAGGAACTTATGATTACATTGCTTTATTGTACTAACTTTAAAAGCGAGTGGGATGATCAGGCTACATATTGGAGAACACAAAGAGGTAGAGAGACAGAACAACAAAGAGAAAGGAATGAATGGGCCGCGTTATCAGGGCAGCAGTGGCCCAGAACTATAGGGCCTCCACCAGTCCACTCCCATTCTGATTAGCTGTGAACCTTTGGTCTCTCTCTAGTCCAGCTTAGTTTATTCGTGCCTACTCGCATTTAATAAAAGTGATTTACTAATGAAAAATATGAGATACTTTAAAAGATTTTATTTTTTTTTTTGCAGTAATCAAAAATTATAGAAATTAAAGCTTTAAATTTTTGTAATGCTATAAACCATTACCATTACAAAAATCTGCTGCCAAAAAGGCCAGGATGGTCTGGTACATATCCACCTGAAGAGCATGCACAAGATAAGGCAACTATGCAAGAGGATGAAGTTCTTGTTGCACTCAGAAATGCCAAATGTGGAAAAGCTGTGGAACCTGGAGGTATTACAGTAGAGCTGTTCAAAGCAGGAAGGACGAGACTGTTAAAGGCTCTAACAAAACTAATAAACCTCATACTGCAAGGGCAAGAGTTACCACAAGATTTTATGACAGGATTTCTTACATCTATATACAAGAAAGGTGACAGGAATGAATGCGGAAATTATAGAGGCGTCGGTGTCCAAAGTTCAAAATCAAGGGTAATTGAAAGAATTCTGAAGGGTAAATTAGAAGAGGAGTTTGTTACCCCGGAGGAACAGTTTGGCTTCAGGTCTTATACGGACAGCATATTTGTCCTAAGGCAGCTCATAGAAAAACGAATAGAGAAAGGAAGAGCTGTACACATATCTTTTATAGAGCTAGAACAAGCTTATGACAGTGTACCAAGGCATAAGATATGGGAATCTCTTAAGAGTGCGGGTATTAGTATTGCCTTAACAAATAAAGTGAGGAGTCTGTACAGAGGGAAGCTTGGCTCTTGCTTGACTGAGTCTTTTTCAGCGTCCAAGGGTCTTAATCAGGGATGCAGTATGTCCCCAACGCTGTTTAAAATTCATTTACAACAGGCAGTAAAGGAGTGGAGCGCGCAATAGAAAGGGAAAGTCATTGACATCAGCGGACGTATGGTATTCTCCCTATTCTTTGGCGACGTCCAAGCATTGGTCACATATGGCAGAGATGGCCTGGAAGAAGCCCTGAAAAAAAGAATACAGCCTGTGGGGTCTACAAATAAATTTTGACAAGACCGAATACCTGGCAGGAAACTGCAAAAAGGCCGCGGACTTTCAGATTAATGGAAGTATATGTAAAAAGGTAGACTCCTTCAAATACTTGTGTTCGACAATAGATGGAAGCGGTGAGTCGGAACCAGAGGTTAGGAGGAGAGCTGGTCTGGCAAGAAGGTTGACTAGAATGTTGCACTCAGTCCTCTGGAATACGGTCATCTCAATGGACAACAAAAGGCGAATTTTTAGAAGTATTGTTGAGCCCTCACTTAGCTACGCCGCAGAAAACTGGACACTTAACCCAGGACTCTACTCCAAACTGTAAGCAGCAGAGGTGGATTTCTGGATGAGACGCATGAGGATATTAGAAGCAGGCTATGGGTGACCGAAGGAGTTCTGGTAAAGATTGGAAGGAGAAGACTGCAATGATATGAGCACTGTCAGCGGATGCCAGAACATAGGTGGCCGAATAGATCCTGTAATGGGAACAACCAGAAAGACACCGAACCCGGTAGAAGGACTGCGTGGAGGAAGGCATGGCCGGTAGGGGGCTTGGGGAAGAAGATTGGTGGGATAGAGAGAAATGGAGGGACGCTCTGACTTAGCCAGGCAACCCATTGAGGGCAAACTTGCAAAAGTAAAGTAAAAAGTAAAGCTTTAAATCTAGAAAGTTCCCTTTACCTAAATAACAAATATTTGAAACTAGAAAGTAGCAAACAAAGAAAACTAGCTATAATTAAACTTTATAAATTATCATATAAAATAATATACAAGATAACTTATAGATTAAACTATTTTTGTTAAATATGGAGAGATCATCTTCTTCAGGTGGATTATAAGGAATAAAACCAAGAAATTAAAGAAAGTAATTTTTCTGAAATATGGACAATCATTAAATATGCTTCTTAACCATTAAATATCTATTTTTATTAAAATAGGCATCGTTTAAAAAAGCCTTTGTCACAATAATACCATTATCTTTTCAAAGCTATTTACAAGCTATGTTTTTTTTATTGTTTTCCTTATCTGTTGTAATATATTCTTTTTAGATAATTGTAAACCATAGATTTTAAAGAAAAATCTTAATTCTCATTGAAAAAATATATGTTTATTTATAAATATAACTAATGTT
>NW_027110526.1:75491-79847 GCF_000696795.3 Halyomorpha halys
TGTATCTTGTTAGCGATTCTTGTTCAGCTATTGTATCTTGTTAGCGATTCTTGTTCAGCTATTGTATCTACTGAATAACCGAAGAAGATGGATTGAAACAAGACTATTTGACATACATTCTTACATTGTGGTTTTTATTTGAAGAAGTATATGATGTTCTTTGATTTTTATATTATATATATAATAAGTGAGAATTGAGAACAAATACAATAGACCCAGGAAAGGATTGAAGAAATGCCATTATCCTGGACCGAAGGAACTTCTCCAATTTTCCTTGCTATATACTAATTGCTTATTAAATTTTATCTCCACTGTATTTTATGCTGGGCAGGTTAGCCCGTTACGGAGGGAAAATGGCGCAATCTTAGCTTGAATAATTTAACAATAGAGCTTTTGACTTATATATAGAGCAAGCTATAATGTTTTTTATGACTGCGAATGATATTTAAATTTTTTATTATGTTCTCTGAAGTGATTGCTGTTTTTTTCAACTTTTCAAAACAATAAAATCTGACTATCGTCATAACAACCATAGAAACGTAAAAACACTTATTTCCACTTTGCGCGAATTATAAAAATATTTCGTATTATTTATGTATAAATTGTTTCTTACTGTCACCAATAAGGGATGGTTATAAAAAGAAATATTCACGATATTTCCATTATAATATCTGACCAATTATGCAAAATAAAATGAGCGAAAACGATAGTAATGTATTTATGGCAATCTATCATAACGAACTCGCTCCTATTAGAAAATGGTTTGTTATAAATGACCTCCAACTATTCCTCTGAAGATGTATAGAAACGATTTATTCAGGAACATTCTGAAAGATATTCAAGTTCGATGTCTCAAATAACTCGGTAATGTTTCGTGAATGATTTAAAAATATTTAAAAAAAAAAAAAGGCATAACATTACAGTTGTTATTTGTGTAGATGATGGAGGTCCCCATAGTACAAGAGCCCAAGAGGAGAAAAAAGGCAGTTATCTCACCCCAATATTTGATTACTTTAATGAAAACTATGTATAATTACTATTCAAAATTCATGAGTCTGCCAAATATAGGTAGGGGGAATGAAAAATGGCGGCTGTTTGAAAGCGATAAAAAAAACAATTTTTCATTCGGAGCTCTATATCTCAAAAAGTAGGAACAACACAAGAAAACCTAAAAGAACGTCATTTAAAGAAGAGGAAATTTGCTAAAATATGAGCCCTAATAGAGTTACTTACATTAAATAGTTTTCGAGATATAGCTTTTTAAAAAGCAATATTTCATAAACTATAAAGTATTGAAAGATCAGTAGTTAGTAAATTTATTTTGAAAAATATTTATCTCAAAAACCATTTGACGTACAGATGTTTATTAGCACTCAAATTAGAGCTAGTTTAATGAGCTATAAAGTATTTTATGATGTTTATCTTCGTAGGAGTTATAGTTTACATGAAATTTGCTAAAATAAATTGATTTATAGTTGTTCGGACAAATTTTCATTTACCAAATTTATATTCATATGTAAATGTCATAAAAACTACTATTTTTTTTATTTGTATTTGTCATATTTCTTCCGATGTTTTAGTACAGTGGTCCAGCCTATTGCCTTCCACAACACGACACGGCTCCTTGCAAGCGTATCTACATCATATGTACAACTGTACATAATAAATATAGTATATTATAGTATTTCCAGAAGATTCTTGATTTTGGTTCGGATGTGGAAGGCATCCGACTAGTGTATCGAGTTTCATTATTTCTAGACAACTTCATTAATAATATGTCTTAGGAGATCTGCAATAACATTCCGTCTCTTATGATTTATATTTTTAATATATTTTTTTAATTGTTTTTTAATGCGACACTTTTTTTATAAATTGAAAAATCGACTAGATTTAGATTGTCTACTAAGTACATTTTTTTTCTCTTTACAAAAGTAATAATGGTTCTAGAAGTACGGCTTTATGCCTGGTTTCCATTTCATCAAGGTTATTTCATTTAGTGGAGCGTATATTGGAGGAAATTTACACCTGACATTTAGTACGGAAGTTCTGCTTCATTATCACCCCGAATAGAAATTCCTATGAGGAAATCTTACAAGGGGAGAGTTCGCACGTGGAGTCACGATATGAATGAAACTTTTTATATGATACTAAGTAGAAAGATATTAGACACGTGCTCGAAGTCATTCCTAATGCGTCCTAGGAGCCAAGATAAAATATATTTAAAATAATTATATGAATACGCCTGAGTATATTAAGAGCAAAGGTTTCAAGTATTGATTAGTCTTCTTATAATAATCTATTCGCTTTTTGTGTGGAATAATGACAAAAGATTGTTGATCATAATAAATGAGCTTAGATTCATAAAAAAAGAATTTTAAAAACACTAGTCGTTTTCAGTAAAGTGGCCCACAAAATTTTGTTCAGGGAAAGTGAAGTCAAATTTATTTTTAGTGTTTTGTTTTTTAAACCTTAAATACGAATTTTCATATAATTCAAAAGTAAAGAATTTTTGGGCATAAAAAGTTTTTGCAGAAAAGTTTCGCCATTAATAGATTTTAAAAATAACAAACATTTAAATAACTTCAATATGATACTATTAATCTATACGGCACTTAAAAGGGACTTAGAATCCTGTAATCTTCATGAAATAGTACAAACTTTATCTTCCTAAATAAATAAAAACCAGAAATATGAAATAAAACTTTTAAAAATTTTATCCTGATTTGAAACCGTTTTTTCTCCCATAAAGAGTATAATAGGATATCTATATGGCTTGAAAATACGAAAATTCAACTTTCCAACGATTGTAGTTACATTAGATTTGAATAACATTGTGAGGAGTTGCTCATTTATTTTATCAGCAGAAAGATATCCTCCAAAATTTATAATTTTTAATTTAGATGAAAATTAATATTAAGGGATTTCAAAAGAGACGAAGACGAATTTGACTTGATTTTACCTATATTTGTTTGCCTACTTTACTGGAAGTGACTTTAGGTACTTTAAATTGTTTACACACATAAACTCATTTAATACGATCAACAATCTTTTGTCCTTATTCGAAACTAAAAACCAATCGATTGGCATATGATGACTTATCAGGATATGCCGAACAGAGGGAGCATACGATACCATAAAAAAATACTTAAATTATCTTTATTTTTTTCTTTGTTCCTAGGGCGCATTGGGAAGCACTCTCAGACACATGTCTAATATCATTCGACCTAGTATCACCAAAAAAAATTCCAATCAAATTGGTGATCCCAGGTGGGTCGATTACCATCGTTAGTAGTGTGCACTTGTCTTGTAAATTCTTAATTTCATTTTTATAACAACAAAATGTTGAGGTAACGAGAAAAAAAGATGATCCCAAGAGAGATATGGGGGAACTACAGAGGAAATTAGCCTTAACTAGGAGTAAAAGATCACAGGAAATTAAGCCTTTGCCTAGCCTGAAGTTTCTCCTTGCTACTCTCAAAGAGATTAGAGATAGTATAGAGCGTAAACAAATACCGTGTGTTTCTTTTTTTGCAATAAAAAAATTCATAAAATTAAAACTGCTTTGACGCTTACTAAGAGCAAACATTGCTTAGTTACTATATGTCTCAAAAGGATTTGCTTGTATACAACCAAATGAGGAGAAATGTCATTTATCAACTAAAAATAGAGTTTGGATGTCACAGAAACCCTCAATAATAAAACAAAATTTAATTAAATTAATATTTTTGTAAAAATATTTTAATTATTAATATTGTTAACAAAAATATAAATAAAATGTATCTGTTGACATAAGACTAAACTTCTCTTAAACATATCTAAAACAAATAATCCAAACAGTTCTACCCATAGATTTAAAGATTTTATCACAAAAATGTGTATTAACATATACATTCTATATATTGTCATGATTCGATAAAATATAAGCCATTTTGGATATAAGATCTGATGCTATAATAATAAAGTAGAATGCTTAGTTGATTTCGATATTTATCGAGGTGCTAAAAGTCTCAAAAATGAATATAAAGATGAGTATCATTAAGAGAAAAATTCCCCAGAAAGAATAACGGTAAAAATATTGTCTGGTCTACTTGTGTCAATAATTATTTTTCATCCTATCCTTGCGATTTATAGATAAATATACTTCTGTTGTAGTTTGGTTCATTGGCATAATTAGATCTAATCGTTTTGAAAAGTGTCCTTTCCCTAATTTAAAAAAAAAAAAAGAAGAACAAAATATGAAAACATAAATTTTTTTATTAAAATCCCTTATAATAACGTCCTGGTCAATAATGGTTTAAAAGAGATTCTGTTTCAAATTCAACATTTGACGTTGTTTACGGGCTTGTTATGATTTTC
>NW_027110526.1:80387-82757 GCF_000696795.3 Halyomorpha halys
TTCTTTCTGGGTAATTTTTCACCAAATTATAGGGCCACATTTCCACCTATCCCGTACTCATGTTTATATACATTTTTGAGTCTTTTGGCACCTTGATAAATATCAAAATCAACTTAGCATCCTACTTTATTATTCTAGTATCCAAAATGGATATAAGATATTTGACGGTACTTTTATGATTCATTTTCATAGATAAAAAAATTTAACACCTCTTAAAAATCATTTCTAATAATGGAATACAAGTTTTAGTAATAAGTGGTATTTTAAATGCGCAGAAAATGGGAAGACAGTGTGAAACTCGCTTTTTTTTTCTTTTTTTTTCGTACCCTCCATTGAAAATAAGGAATACTTAGGTAAAATGATGTCAGTTGAAGTGTGCTGCCTTCTTCTACCCATGGGTATTTAAGGGCTTTGTCGAGTGTACACTGTATGTGTGTGTACCCGTGAAACCCGCCAAACCTGTCCTTACTTTTCTTACCTTTCAAACAGACACTTACAGCGAGTATGTTAGTCGATTTAATCTCACAATCTCACCAGAGGAGAACCTAACACAAAAGAAGGCAATCCTTTCTGGCAAACCCGCAACACTCAAAGCCCCAGTGACCTCCGGTCCTATATCACTCTTGAAATATTTGCTTAATACGGAAAGAGGAGACTTTAAGATAGTTAAATCGAGTAATATTTAAAAAGCACCTGAAATTGTAAAACGGTGTGGATCTGAAAAAAAATATGAAGAAACTAAACAATTTTTTTTGCTAGACTGTTTTAAGCATACCCCTTCGCGTTCAGTGTTGTGATAACGCAACACTAAAATTTGAAGTCTTCCTAGGAATTATATACGAGAGATGACTTTGATTTAATATTATAATTACTGTCTTTGAAGAGTTAAGATGTAATAAAAATAAAACCAGAAACTCCTAAAAAATAAGTCATTAGGATTAGGAACTTTACTAGCATAAAAATTATATCCGTCAAATTTCGAAAAACGACGCTGATAATAAAATGAGACATGGTGTACAGAGAACGAAGGAGTAAGAAAAACTTATTGGTGAAAAAAGTGACCTATAGGGCGGAGATGGAAAACATGTCAAAACGTATTCAATCATCTCTGCCTTATTCAGTTAGCTTCTTTTACCACACTCTGTTCTAGTGTCCTTTTAGCGTTGTTACGTTTTTGCAACACTGATCATTAATAGGTTAAGCTTGGAGGATTATTATGCAATTATTTGCAAGCATTTTAAAGTTTATAAAACCAAATACCCTGAGTACATCACCGGGTGTCAGTTGAAAGCTTTATTCATAACTGATGTTTATCGTAAACTCTGTAATAATTCTACTTGAATATTCATTTTATAATGTATTCAGTCTAAAAGGATATTGATTATAGTTAATAGCTTTTTGTCATAATAAAATCACAACTGAAGTGACTCAAAAACCTATCCATTATAAAAGCTTTTCTAATTAAACAGAAAATTTAATTAAATTTCTGCTGTTCTGTATTTATAAATACAAGGGTACAAATAAACCTCTGAATCATTTCTAAACAGAATCTTTCCAGTCAACTTGAATTGAATTATAAACTTAGGGGTAAAATAGAATTTAACTTTCCCTCCAAATGACATAAATAGAGAAAATCTTTGAGATTTCCTGAACTGACTAAGGACCTCAGATAATTCTTCTGGGCGTCAGAAAAGAAATTGGCCCCGTGACCTAGTTAGCAAGTAGAGTCAATAAAGACCAACCGCCGGGTGCTTCTACACGAGTTCTGAATCATTTTCAACTTTTTTATTCAATTAAATCAATAATTTTCCTCATATAATAAGAATGAAAGAATGCCTTATACATATCTATAGGAACATGCGCTATGTATACATGAATGAATGCATTGAATACATGTATCATAATAGAAATAATTCAAAATTGTTCATAATTAGAACAATTTATAATAACAAAAATATCCATATAGTCTCACACATTTTATTATCTTGCAACACCTAAGTTTCAGCCATGCCGGCCATTCTCAAGGATTTATCAACTTATTTACAATATAACAGACAGCAATAATTATGAAACTGTTACAGGATATTATGTCTTTGTCAAATTTTATCATTGGTCAATAACTATATCACAGTTTAACTTATTCTAATCATTCAATTTACAATGTCTATTACACCGCTAAAAATTTATTAACAACAAACTTTAGTATATTGTTTGAAAATCCAGCATGGATTCTATTAACAAAATTGAATCTATTAAGTATTAAAGATTATACAAGTATGGAAGTACTAATGACGACTTAGTTTTTCGTAGATTCACCGAATTAAATCAAAATTGCTAGAGCTGTTTTACTAATCCTGATCGTAAGATTTG
>NW_027110526.1:83416-89353 GCF_000696795.3 Halyomorpha halys
GCACATATGTCTGCCAGCACTCAAAATAAAAAAAAATTAACTTACTATAAAGTAGTTTATGACAATTGTCTTCGCATAGATAGTAGTTTTTATGATATTCGCATATGAATATAAATCAGGCAAATGAAAATTTGTCTGAACAACTATAAATCAATTTATTTTAGCAAATTTGAAAACTACTACTCCTACGATGATAAACGTAAACTTCTTCATAGTCCATTAAACTAGCTTGCATTTGAGTGCTACCAGACATCTGAACATCAAATGGTTTTTGAGATATAGATTTTTCAAAATAATTTCTCAATTTCTGTACAACATATTTTAAGAAATATTTCTTTTTAAAAAGCTATATCTCGAGAACTATTGGACATAAATAGCTCTACAATGGCTTACAGTTTAGCAAATTTACTCTTCTTTAAATGATGTTCTATTAGATTTTCTATTGTTGTTGGTAAGTTTAAAGATATAAAACTCCGAATGAAAAATTTAATAAAAAATTATTTTAAACGTTTCTAAAAAGTCGCCATTTTTTATTCCCCCTACCTATAATTGGCAGACTCAATTTTGACTAGTAATTATACATAGTTTTCATTAAAGTAATCAAAACTTGGGGTGAAATAACTGACTTTTTTCTTCTCTTGGGCTCTTGTACGAAAAAAAACAGCATAAAACGCATACATTTTAGGCATTTCTCTTAACATTATGTTCTTTCCCATTTAGCTTGTTCTCTTTCTATGTTTCCCGTGCATTATGAAAAATTAAAAAGGGAAAATGTACAGACATAGAAAAATGTCAAACTAGACCAAAACTTCAACTTTTTTTGCCTTCAACACCAAGTCCTGAGTTCAAATGGAGTGATCTTCAAAGATTTTGCTCCTACCGGACAGACTTTCACAGTTTTAGATTGGAGTTCTCCACCGTTTGAAGAAACGTCTCCGCCGAGTAAGCCCAGAGATCAACTACGATCTCAGGTTTCTAAAACATGACAATGCACCCTCTCAAATGCCCCCGAAGTTCTGCCACGTGCAGCGGGGCAATACCGCTCCAGCCAGCCACCCTACAGCCCTGATCTCGATCCCAGCTACTTCATGTTTCCCTGAATCAGAAAGACCTGAGATGTAAACGATAGGACCTGGTTCCAGGGATCCAGACAGCTCCTTTAAAGCCTTTCTCACTCAAAAGTTCCTACGAATAATAAAAAAAAAGCTGGGATGATGATACTTATATTTAATCCTTATTTATATTCATATTCAATCACTTGATATTTATATTATAATAATATTTATATTTAAACCCTTATATTTAATTACCTCTTACTTAACCAATCTAATCCGATATTGTAATAGTACAGATGTAACTAACTACCTTTTTGTTTTGTTTTTATTTATTTAGTCAGTTAGTTTTTAATTTTTTAATCTCTATTTCTAAAATTATTTCTATACAATTTTAATATAAGTTACAATTAAGTCACACTGTTTTTGGCCAATATATATTGTAAAATTAGAATTACCTAATAATTGTTCTTAAGGGACTTAGTCCCAGAATAATAAGCTATTTTTCATTTCATTTCTAGTCATGATGCCCAAGGGTCATACATAGAAGATTTGAAGTTAGCTGTAATAAATTTGTAATATATTTTTATGAGACTAGTCTTGGAACTTTGTAAGCGCAACGTGAATCTTTACTCCGTTTGGATTAAAAAAATATTTTTGCTTAGAATTAAATATTCAATAGAATCTTTTTATTATTAAATTAAATAATATTGGGAAATATTTAATAGGCACATTTGCAATACTGTTATCGGATTAGTTCTATCAAAGTTTATGAGGATAAAGGAATAAAGAGTACTTGAATATACATGCTTTTTGTTTTAATTACCTTCAATATTCAATATTCTCCATATTTAAGAATTTACTAATAGATTGGAGATGGAATTCCGATAAACTTTGATGAAGTCTAAAAAGATGTAAATTAAGACTTGTGTCATGAATGTTAAGTAAGCGAAGGGTTATTATGGATTACTTTGAATAATCTTAGCTTTTCAACTAGCCCCATTTGCATAGCCGCTTCCTTTTGCATAGCACATTTACAATACAAAATGTGATTACACGGTTATAATATTATACAGTATAAACATACTGTTTACGACGTCATTATCAAAAATCACTATATGGGCGATCCGTAGCTCGGACGGTTATGCGCAGGTATATCAGTCTGAATTATGCGGGCCACCGGTTTGAATCCGGCTAGTGGCGTTGAATTTTTTCAATGAGTGACCGGCCTAAAAAATGAAAAACTTCTAAAATGTCTCACAATATATTTTACATAACTAAACTAGCAATTAATTGCTCCCGGTCGTAAGACACGTATCGGGCCTCTGAGATTGCAAAAATAATCGTTCTTAACCCTCGCTTAAGGGATCATTATAAAATTATTAATCACTACCTTCATTAAAACTGCCGTTATCACTTTGATAAAATATTATCTCCACTTATGTCATTGTGGGGTTGTGTATCCCTAACAAGATTCACAAGCCTACTGAAATTATTTGTTAGGTTTTGTTCTGATACACATTACTTTGAAATAAACTAGTTAAATCTAGTCTCAGTTTCAAGACCGTATCAGAACGTCACGTACATATTTACCCAAACAAATGCATGACGTACTAATACGTCAAATATAGGTTAACGAAAGGGTTAATAAAAAATGAACCATGGACACTTTAAGCACACCAAATTAGAATAGTTTGGCTTATTAACAGCAATAAACAATATACTCGTTAAAATTATTCCTTTATTTAATGTTTGAAAAAATTCAACAAATACATTTGTAATATTTTAAACGTTCACAAGAACGATTACCAAAGTCCGCAAAAATATCTAATAAATGAAAAAGATAAAAATCGTTTGAAAATTTACTGAATTTAATCAAAATCGATTAAAACAAAGTGGAAGTACTAGTAATTCAATTTGATCAAAAACTAAACTGGTGCATTCTAGGCATATAACCATCTTATGTATGTCATTACACTTTCGCATGACTTATCGTTCACATACACAAAAACTGACAATTTTGCAAGACTTAGTTATCTGGATTCAGGGGATCTCGATTTCAAAATTTTACACGATCATAATACTTCCTCTTAATATATGAATGTGCTATATATATAGCTAAGTGAAAGTACAATAAAATAATTAGGACCATTATTATTAATGTTGAACATATGTTTCTCTAGCTCGTGAAAGTTTTGACGAAGCCAACCGCCGTTTAGATAATAAAGTGTAACCCTTTAGTTCAGTTGTATAACGCTCAATTTGACAGATGGCGGGCATTCACTATATCAATTCGCGTCATTTGACAAACAAATATGGCC
This sequence comes from Halyomorpha halys, assembly GCF_000696795.3. NCBI lineage: Eukaryota > Metazoa > Arthropoda > Insecta > Hemiptera > Pentatomidae > Halyomorpha > Halyomorpha halys. Next base: position 86,790 of record NW_027110526.1, read on the forward strand.
GCCATCAGCTGCCAATGAAATCTTACCTCTATTATTAAACCATTTTCAATTTCCTTTGCGCCAAAGTAGTAACCACAACCATGAATCAAAAATATTAATTATAACTTAGAGCGTTGGATATAACTCCATCATCCGCTGCTCTAGAAAACTTCACCGCAAGTACCTCCATTAATACAGCCGACGACGGACTTGATAAAAATGTCGACAGCCGCAAAGTGGCGGAGAGATTAATAAGTTTCAATAGAGTACTATCACGAGAATACAGGCTCCATATCTCTCCATTATCTGGACCACGTAAGATAGATGATAGTCGCCTGGGTGCGAGAGTTTCTGGTCTAAGGGGTAGGCCGTAGATCAATTCTTATCGGCCGAAGCTAGTTTATCAAGCTGCTGTACTTCGGCAGAAGGTCCTCTATAAAGCGACCTATTGAAACGATATTTATTGGTCCAAGATTTTAACAAGCTAATATAACATGTCGTGGAATAGCGTGAAAGGAAAGAGTAGTATTCGCGCCAAGTTATATTAATTTGTAAATATTATGTACATAGTCGCATTATTTAATTTAATTACATTTTATTCTTATTTGTTACGGAGTTGAGCTTTGGGGCTCTACTAAACCTTCGAATTCCTCTCGTATCCAATCTTAACAATCCAAAATCCTTTGTAAAATCCTCAATGCTCCTTATTTTGATATTAATAAAACCATCCGTAAAGACCTAAATGTTCCTTATGTAACCAATCTAGCCCGAAACCGATATTATTCCTTCCATAATAAACTCCCAAACCACCCAAACCCACTAGTTTCTAACCTTACTTCCTCTTCCATTCCTTGCAATCCTCCGAGGCGCCTGAAAAGAAGATGGCCTCGTGACCTTATATTGTAAACTGTTCTAAGTGTTCTACTACTGGGTAGTTTCTCTACATGCTGTATCATATCATTATGTAATTATGATCAAATTTACTTGATGAATTTTTTATACAGTTGTAAATATCAATAAATAAATTTTAAAAAAAAATTCGTATTTGTATTATTTTCGTTAGAAGTTTATTTTAATTTTAAAAGAAACAGATCTATTTATTGTAATATTTAAATGCAGAAATAAAGGTCAGCTGGGATTGTTGGGCTGCGTCGCCTAGTAAGGGGTCAACAATCTACAGATTTATATAAGCTGTCTAGTCACCATTATTTTGTTTGTCAGATTTTGTTACCAGACCCTGTCAGAGCGAATTATGTGGTGTTTAAACATTTAATTTTGATTGTGATTAATAGTAAATGGACGATGAGTACCATTATAGTATTCAATTTAATTAGGGTTGGCCAATTGGTTGCCTTAATTTCAGTATAGACGTGCGCCCACCAACTTTTGAAAGGGCATTACAGGTGCGTTCACAATTTCGCAACAATAGCCCAGCTGGTACTAAGAAATATCTCTCATTTGACCTATCGGAGTATCAGACATTATTTTATTTAATATAGTAATTAATATTGTAAATTTCAGATTTATTTTTTATTAATATACTTGTTTGAGAGTGCTTTAGTTTTTTAAAAACAATTTTGATCCTTTTTCTCAACTTTATTCTTTTTAAACTTCCAACGTTTCGACAACTTAGGTCATTTTCAAGGATTCCTTTACTTTGTTTTAATTTTTTCTTTTAAAATTCTTTAAATGCCGGCTAATTGCCTTTGTCCCATAAATTCTTCTATAAATTTCCTTCCCAAATTTAAAACTTTTACTAACCACTTTTCTTACTATTGTATTTACCTTGTTGACTGTTGAAGGTAGGTTCTGTTTGGAGTTTGCAAATTAAAATAATAGTAAGAAAAGTGGTTAGTAAAAGTTTTAAATTTGGGAAGGAAATTTATAGAAGAATTTATGGGACAAAGGCAATTAGCCGGCATTTAAAGAATTTTAAAAGAAAAAATGAAAACAAAGTAAAAGAATCCTTGAAAATGACCTAAGTGGTCGAAACGTTGGAAGTTTAAAAAGAATAAAGTTGAGAAAAAGGATCAAAATTGTTTTTAAAGATTGAAAATTTCTTTTCATAATTTTTTTTTTGTCTAAAAGGCCATTTATTTTGACTTACATTCATTATTTTATTTTAGCTCCTTTATTTTATTATATGTTTAAATTTTCTATTGTAGCCCTCGTCAAATAAATGTTTTTATTCAAATCCGTTTTTCATTATTTTTTGTTGTTCTTTAAAGTTTACCTTAAAAAGGCTTCGTCGATTTGAGGCGGCTGTAACAGGCAGATAAGTTATTAAAAACTGGACTCCACTAACTCAACATAAACAAAACAAATAGTTATAAGTTAACATCCTTCAGCTAAAACTGTAGGCAGTTTTCATTAAAATATTCAATAATTGAGATGAAATTACTTATTTTTTTTACCAGGCTCTTGGACAACGAAGCCAGCAGGCCTCCCCCTTCACTTAGAGATACCTATCTAGATGTTAAAAACTACATTTAATTTTAATGAAAATTCAATACTAATTATTATTAATTTAAGGCACCTAAATGTTAGAATATTAATAATTTTCGGTTTATTTTTAAAAATTATCT
>NW_027110526.1:90553-91732 GCF_000696795.3 Halyomorpha halys
GTTTGAAACGAAAGCAGAGTATTAAGCCGCGAGAGAGATGCAAAGAGTTTAAGCAGTTAACGCCAACTAACGCTAACAGCCGCTAAATCCATGGATTGGAGGCAGGTCCCAAGTCCCTTAATGACCCACCGGCATAATCCTCAAAGCCACGGATTCAACACCCACTTGAATAAACTTTAACATTCAATGTCTCCGGCAAATCCCATTTACGAACACTGAGGAGCTAGTTTTCAGCAGTTAAACCAAGCTCTCCTATGTAACTAATCTCCGTGTAGCCCTTTTGCAAAATTAAAGTAAATATCAAAAATAAACCGTTAGTTCATTTTAAATTAGAATTTCTTACACTACATGTCAATTTACATCATTTAATTTTTATATATTTTTTTAAAATCTCATATTACCTTAAGGTAAAAAATTATTAACTACAAAACTAAATTATTCCTAACGTTTAAACTTTTTTTTAGATATTGGTATGATAGAGAAATTTGAAAAAAGAATGAGCCTTCTAATCTTGGAGAAATGTAGGTAATATCCGTGGGTGACGAAGATCGTATTGGGAACTGTGTATGAGCAGGTTTTTTTTTTGGATTCAATGTTATCTTGAAATTTAAAGCCTCAAATGTCGAGGAAACTATTATTTATAGTTGTTTTTTCTTTAGTTGATTACAACGGTTCATTTCATTATTGATTAATACCTAATTAAAAATATATGGAACTATACATACATGTAATAAAATATATGGAAACTACGCATCTTCTACCACTGAGCCTAATTCTCGAAATTATTTAATCATTCTTATAAATTTTTTTTTTCATGTAAAGCAATAAACATTTCAATTTAGGGTTATTTTGAAGATTGTTGAAAATAAACCAACGAAATAAATATTTACTAAAACTACAATATTGAAATTACGATATGAAGCATAAGACTTCGATAACAGCAGGTAGGGAACTTAAAAGATATAAAGAGACGAGATGGGTTCTAATAGTTCGAGAAGTCTTTTCTCAACGCTCATATCTACTATTACTATCCCTGCAAAATAGTCCACGGAAATGAATCTATAATCCAGGATAACAATAAATATGTAGGGATATATTTTAATCACAAAATTAGTATAACTTTTACACTCTTCCAAAATCCGGCTTTGTCCAGGAGTTGTCGGGATCTGAGGGCACTAC
>NW_027110526.1:91782-92898 GCF_000696795.3 Halyomorpha halys
TTTTTTTGTTTTACACCATCTAACTTCAATGCACCAATGAAATAAGCCTCTATTATCAAAACTCATTAACAGATCAAACTCAAACTTTTTTTTTATGGGCACGACAGACCTGTGGAAAAGTAAGGAGCATTAACGATTTTACGAAGGATTTTGGACTGTATGGATTGGATTCGAGAGGACCTAGATGGTTTAGTGGAGCCCCATAACTCAATTCCGTATGTCCAGATAGGCCTTATGAATAGAATAAAAATGAAAAAAAGATGAACAGAAAGACAATATTTGGAAGCTCAATGTTGAGGACAGCACGTAATCTTAATGATTATTCCTCCACGGAAAAATATTCTTGATATAACTTGTAGACTCCTGACTGCTATAGGATGTCCCACTCCTAAGGACATAGGATCCTAACAAGACGTAGCCTGCCCAGCTGCGGCGGCAGACAGACTCAATGGGCCCGCAGATTTACGAGGTCCTTTGTGGTATAATTCCCCAGCTGATCAGTATTCATAGCGATGTCCGCCTCCAGATAAATTGCCTCCGTAACTCGGTGATTTCCACGGATCTCGTTGGCTGCGAATATTAGAAACATTTTATATTCCTCCCATTACGCTTCCTCAACGAAATAATTATTTACTAAACTGCAATATTGAAATTACGATATGAAGCATAAGACTTCGATAACAGCAGGTCGGGAACTTAAAAGATATAAAGAGACGAGATGGGTTCTAATAGTTCGAGAAGTCTTTTCTCAACGTTCATATCTACTATTACTATCCCTGCAAAATAGTCCACGGAAATTACTCTATAATGCAGGATAACAATAAATATGTAGGGATATATTTTAATCAAAAAATTAGTATAACTTTTACACTCTTCCAAAATCCGGCTTTGTCCAGGAGTTGTCGGGATCTGAGGCCACTACCTTTATTTATTTCTTGGAAAAGATTTTAAAAACTGGTAGCAGACAGCTAGGTCAGTTACACCAGTAACCTTTTTTGTTGGTTTCATATCCCTCCCTCTCCCCTATGAATAGAATTTTTTTTTTCATAATTTATTTATTGTTATTTACAACTGTATACATATTTACACATCAAGTAAATTTGCTGTAAGTGATAT
>NW_027110526.1:93153-93747 GCF_000696795.3 Halyomorpha halys
AGGAGAAGAGAGGGGAGGAGCTCTCCAAGGATCAAGGGAATTGTTGTTTAAGAGGTATTCAGGGTTTCCGAAAGTCTGATGATTTGGCAGAACGCAGCCTGAAAAACATTCATAATGTATTTTATGTGGGAACTGCAATTACGGGTAAGATAATAAGATTAGGCCATTACGCTTCCTAGGGACTACCGCATAAATATGAAAAAACAACAGCAATTTTTTTCGTTTCTGCTGTACCGAGAGAATGTATTATGTTTTGAAAATTATATTTGGTTTGGAAGAAACCGTAGATATGCAAAAACATAGCTTTAAAAAAAAAGAAAAAAAAAATATGTCAGTACAGGATAAATAGATCCAAATCAATCAAATAACACAATTTGTACGTTAATGAACCTTTGGTCATAACTTTATCCTGGTATTAAGTGGAAAATCTTTCCCAAAGAGAATGGTTCAAAATAGATAGAACACTCGTAAAATTAAGTAACAGGTAAGATGCAAGGAACAAAAAAGTAACTAAATGTGACTCTAATGGAGTGGGATAGATATAAAAGACAACTCTTTGGGACTTAAATAAATCTCAAGAGCTGCTAGACGTGC
>NW_027110526.1:93875-99569 GCF_000696795.3 Halyomorpha halys
CACTATTCATTCTTTCATACATGTTTTATCCGGCCTGTATCTTATCCCCGTCATTTTTCAATTCGGGATTTTAACCAACTTCTTTCAAGATTTTAACTTTGAAATAAATGATGAGCTGACTAATGGAGTTTTTAATTATAATTATAAATGATGGTTATTACCATTACCAAATAAAATAAGCTGCAAATTAAAATTCATATCCTAATAGTTTAATTATTGTAGATAAAGTCATTTTTTATTTTTTAATGGTTAGTTCATTGAAAATGGACATACGATTATAATCCGTAATTTCTTCTCAAATGCGTTTTAATTTTAATTTCTATTTTTTTCAACATAAACATGCTATTGATTATATTAGCCAATTATAATATATTAGCCAAATTTTATTTTGCATATAATATATGCAAAATAAAAATTGTCTAATTGCACCTAAAGACAATAAAGCTTAAATATTTAAAAAATATTTGTAAAAAAAAGTATAAAATTACATAAAAATCCAAGATCTGACTATAACTAAGGAAAACAAACATTTAGTAACAAATAGAGAAGAACCACTGCAGTTCGTTAAGAAAGGAACTTAAGAATACAAGAAGAAATGTTCTGCCTACTAATTAACTTTTTCACTGAGGATTCAAGTTTAATTAAAGCTGAGAAGTGTATTCCTAAAAGTTTTCCGCACAACGACGTCTACGCCATCTGCCACCGCAGGCTCTAATTTCCTCTTTTAACGTCCGGGGGGAGGAGAAGAGAGGGGAGGAGCTCTCCAAGGATCAAGGGAATTGTTGTTTAAGAGGTATTCAGGGTTTCCGAAAGTCTGATGATTTGGCAGAACGCGGCCTGAAAAACATTCATAATGTATTTTATGTGGGAACTGCAATTACGGGTAAGATAATAAGATTAGGCTTGATTTTTTTTTTTTATTTACTTCTTTGAACTGTGGTAGAACTGAATGGCTTGGAGCATAAATATGAGACCACAAGATGAAAATTTGCCAGCTAAACAGTTTCGAAAAATTCCACAATGCTTATTAAATGTTTTATATATGGTAGTTCACATTCCAGGGAGCGAGTTGTAAGGCACTGTGCTACTAACTCCAAGGACTCGGGTTCGAATCCGGCAGTAGAAGATAATTATTTTCTGTTTCACTGTAGCTGTGAGTCAGCCTCGGGGTTTCGGGATGTCTCCGGGGTCTATCCAGCCTCATGAAATAAATACCCTTAGTTAGGTAATAGGTAATTAGGTAATCTTCTATTCGAAAGTGATTCTGAACAAATCATCTTCTTGTACAACAGTTGGCCTAGTAACAATATTTCCTTACTAGGAACTACATCCCCCTCATTAACACTACCCAGGAACCTTCCAGTGCTTTTAGTTTCTTCTTTAGCTAGGAAATCGCCAAGTTCATTCATCCTATTCTACATTACTATTTTATAAAATATCAAATATTACATCTGTTCCGTGTACCACAAGAATCCCAAATAGAAATGCCATTTAGCGGCCCCTTGAGCTACTTGGTTCTCCAGCGAGGTTTGTTAGTGGCTAGAAGATAATAAGAATATAACCAACTACACCTTATTACTTCAAGTTATTTTGGTGAAAATATATGTTCTACATGAGTAGAGCTAGTCGTTCCCCGACAATAGTAAAAGGAGGTGAGCCCTTCAACCATTAATAAAATTAAGAAATAATACCAAAGTAAGTATACCTTATTTTTTTTGTTTTACACCATCTAACTTCAATGCACCAATGAAATAAGCCTCTATTATCAAAACTCATTAACAGATGAAACTCAAACTTTTTTTTTTTATGGGCACGACAGACCGTGGAAGTCCAAGGCCGCGCACGATGTACGGAATACATCACCGCGTTTCTTGAAGTGGTTTTCATAGGGTGGATTCGTCACTCCCACGCCTATTTTTGTGCATACTATCTATAGGCTAACGGGGCTCACAAATGCCCGGGGATAGGCTGTGAGTGAGTATTGTTTAATGATATTCTTGAACAAATTCCTGGGTAGGGCCGGGGAACCGAACTCACAACCTTACATTGTTGTATACTACGGTTAGTATACAGGCGTGTTATCACACTGCTACCGTCCCCTCAAAACTCAAGCGTTCCAAAATTCCATTACTACAGGGATTACCTACAGGGAATCCCAAATAGAAGCCTCTTTTCTTCTTTCAATCAATATTAATATTTTTTAATTTAATTTGTATACAGTCAAATAATAGAACCAGCCCACATATTACAAAAGGAGTTAGTCTTGGCATTCATATGAAGACACTGAACCCTGTACATCAGATGTAGTCATTCGAGTAGTGATAAATGGCTGAATCATTAACCGACTCTGGATGTCAATTCAATTTAAGGAAAAATACATGAATTAATTGAAATGGAAGAGAAGAAAATGAGAAGCTGTCAAGAACGTTTTAGCATTTGAAGCAGAAATCCGATCGTGGCAGATGAAACCTTGCTACGACTGGACATTAATCGAAACTAATTTAAAAAGAAATTCAATTACAAAGTTCTTTCGTTATATCGATTTGATTAAAACTCAATACCTCGTCGAGAGCCTTATTGGCCAAGAGTCGGGGTAAGATCTATCAGAAAAGTTTCAATCATCTACTCTTTCTACTTAAGAGGGAATTATAAGTGATAAAATATAATTGAAGAAGAAACCTTCTACTCTATATTAAACAATTATATGGATTCAATTCATTTTAAAGCTATCGTTATAGCAAATTAGGTAGAGACGATTCCGCCACTATTCGTATTCTACTATATTTATTTCATTTTTTATTCATAATGAAGGTTAAATAATTATTTAAATAAATATAACTCATTGTTAAATAATTATTTAAATAAATATAACTCATTTGACATAGGATATTACATTTGACATATACGCGAGTCAGCATTATAATGACGATATTCGATATTGACTGTGTACGAGGTTCTCAAGTAAAAAGGTGATTGGATACTAATGCAGTTAATCTCTTAACTTACTAAACTAATGCAATTAATTCTCACGATGGATTGCCATTTTAGGAAGTTATGAAATATAATAAAATTGTTTTTATTTCAGTGATTTGATCTCAAATTGCTTCAAAACAATCACGGGCTATTACTGAGTGTCTTAATACATCGAATTTAAAAATTGGCCTTGTAGTTTTCATAAACTGCCGCCCATAAAATGAGCAGGTTATATGACACCCCCAAACATATAATCCTCCTTTTGGCTTCGCTGTAGTCGGGTTAAAATTAATAATATATGAAAATAATTGGAATCTCAAGTAATGAATTTTGGAGGTACGATTTTTTACAAACGTTACGTCATTTCATCTTTATTCCAATGATACATCCAACTTTCCTCGGTTAGTAAAATTTGAAGAAGTATTAAAGTTTTTTTTTAAAATAATTTATTTATTGTTATTTACAACTGTATAAAAATATATACAAGTAAATTTGCTGTATGTGGCATAGTGACATGATACACACATGTAGAGAACCTACCTATTGATAGAACTCCAATAACATTTCTAGAGGAAAAGATCTCAGGGCCATCTTCTTTTCAGGCGTCTAGGAGGATTATTAGGTAATGAAGGAGAAGCCAGGTTAGAAACAAGTGGATTTGGGTGGTTGGGAAGTTTTACATGGAAGGATTGGTATCTGGTTCTGGCCAAATCGGCAACATATGAGACATTGAGGTCCTGATGGATGACTCGATTCATGACAAAGGAGCATTAAGGATTTTGGACCTTAAGGATTGGATTCGGGAGGAATTTGATGGTTTAGTGGAGCCCAAAAGCTCAAATCCGTATTTCCAGATAGGCCTTATAATAGTCATGTAGATCAGTCTTTTGTAATGGATTGGTAGCTTAGACCGTTAGTCTAGTAAATGTTGTAATAGTCGGAATCGACGAGTATTGAAGTTAGAGATCAAAAAAGTTGGATAACTATAACAATACAAACACCTGGATTTACAATTCGTTCCAATTTTACTATTATCCAGTTCTTTCCCAAAAAATATTTCTGAAGTAGATTATGCAAAAACAGAGTTATTAGTTTGCAATGGTTTCATTGCTGTTCCGAAAATATTATTTTTAATAATAAATAGCTTATTTATTCAGCTAACCATTATAATTATAATTTATATTAATACTCAACATTTACATTTTTATCCAGAGAGCATCATCTTAACCGGTTTCGGATCACCCAGTTTATCTAATAACCAATCAAAGATATTAAATATTTAATGAAAAATTATTACTCTCATACAGACTGGCATGATAATTTATCTATTACGGAATCTTACTTCGGTATTAATATGATATAAGATATATTTGTATATTCGTCGTATTAATATTATCTTGAATTCCCCATCCTACATCCGATTCTTTGAACTTTCAGCTAAATTAATTTTATCTATAACTTGTATAGGAGTAGTTGGAAAGTCTGATGGAGATGTTTGTTCAATTCTGGAGTAGAATAAAGGAAAGAAATATTGTTTCTTCCAGCGCTCAGTGGAAAACATGTCTCTAGGTCGGATGTGTTTTCAACAATTTCTATTCAATCCCTTTATCATATATATTTTTTACGATAAAAAAGGAAATATAAGTTTATCATTAATATAAAAATAAATTTATATTTATAAACTAACAGCTATGACATGTCCTTCAACTAATCATGTATGTTTTTTTTAATTATGAAGTTGTTGTTGGCTGGGGCTTTAGGGCGTAAAACCCTGACGTCATCAACGCGCATTTAATTATGAAGTATTTTTGAAAACATTTTAGAAACAATTATGTTAAATTCCACCGTTATAAATGTTGATTACATATATGTTCGATACTTATCGATATTGGTTGCTGCAAGGAACATGATTGTTGATGGATAGTTTTAAATTACATAGTTTTGACAGAATAAATAATGACAGAGGCTCTGTGCTTGTTAAAAACGTGTTCTCTGCTTTTTTGCAGTTTTATGATTCGAATGATACTTCGCATCCTAAGCAAACAAACTGTTACCATTTGTTGCGCTAGACTTACACCGGTCGATCACTTCCCTACTCAAATTGCTAGAATGTATTAAAGGGTAATTCACTTAAAATTTCTAAAATGTGATAAAAAAAAAAAAAAAAGGATGTTCTGTTAGTGCTCTTGTTAAAAGGAAGTACAAAAAGGAAGAGAAACTAAGACTATTATGTACATCCCATAACCAATGAAAGAGTTCCAAGTCTCTCACACGATATACGAAATCAGCAATCCAATTGGGAACGGTTCAGTATTTTAGGAGAATTACGAAGTTACAGAAATGTAGAGTGTAACGATGAAAGAATTTTTTTAAAAATCTGGTGAGTTGCGCCAAACATCAATTTACTTAGAGTGAAAATTCACTCGTTTCATAAGAGATATTTGTATATTCTTTACTGTACAGTGCATTCCCGTAATTATTTTTCGAATGAGCCTTCGGTTGAAAAATTTACTCCAATTTCAAAAGTTTTCAAAAATGTTTTCTATAATATTTCTTGTAGCAAAAGATTTACATTTTTCTTTCACAAAATCATGGTAGAATGCTTATGAAAATATAATAATTTATTAACAGGTTATAAATCCTGCTTGTAACAGTTTATTCATCTATAAATTATTATAGAATAAATATTGAAAATACTAGGAATGATTTTATGGAGTTAGT
>NW_027110526.1:108274-110571 GCF_000696795.3 Halyomorpha halys
ATACATAAATACTTAATTTTGTTAATAATATTTTTTAACAAAAAAATAGGGCCAGCCTATATTCTTCCCGGGAAAATCTTGAACATTTAGCAAAAAGTACCATGAAAATTGGATGAACGGTATGGCATTGCATAAGGTGCCAACAGGCAAAAGTTCATTTTTATATATTATATTACTCTCTACATCACTACACTCATTTCCTCTTATCTTCTTAAGGAAATTATCTAATTCTTCTATAATTTATATTTATCAATTATCTATTAATTGAAGATTTTTAAAAAAGTTGACATTGTAGCCCAACCAGACTATTTCAATGACTATAAAACCTATCTGATATTGAAGTGCACGTAATTTTACATCGTTCTACTACTGGTCCGTTGATTTTTAGGAAAAAGTCCTAATAACATTCTAAGCATACCCTCATCTTAATATGTAACTTCAAACTCAGTTTCATTAGCTTTAAACTTCCTAAGAGGTTCGAGCTAAGCTGTTCACATATACAATCCATTTTGCGAGACTTGGTTATCAAGACTCAAGAAACCTCAACACGTGTATTTCCATAGAAAACTTGTATTCGAAATGTTTCACGATGGCAAAACTTTCCTTTACTATATACTCCACATATAAGAAGCTGAAAGTAAAACATTTGTTGTATACCACTATACTTTTAAGATTTTAGAAATTCGTACGTTGTCAATAAATTATTTATGAGGGAATAATTTACTTTTTTATATTTGTAGATAAATAAATTTAAGAAAGTAAATATATAACAACCCACTTAAAAACGATTGCAGCAAAGCTTGCTAGAAAACCATAAGCCATCCAATATTCTGCCACGACCATACCAACACATCGAGCAATAAAGATTCTCCAATTTCTACCCTAAAGGAAAAAAAAAATCTAAGGGAAGAAAAAAGGCTATGGCGATGGGTACTAAGGATAAGTTAAATCTCGGAGCGAGTGGGAATGAGCGCAGTTTGTATAATACGACCCTTATCGGGCGGAAGGTACCCCCGACATTTTCTAAACGGAGGGCTAACTCTTTCGATTTGGACAGCAATCGCCACGTCATTTTATCGCTAACGTCCCACTTCTTTTCCCTTAGCCCTCTCGTCGATACGCACTTATAGGCCGGATTCTATTTCGGAGTCCTGGGAAGTCTGCCGTTGGAGGAACGATATTGCAAATGGAATAATTCGGCCATACATAGAAACAGTTATGGTCACTATATCTATAATAGACGGAAAATAGATTCGCAAGCTCTAAACAGGAAAATTAGGAAATATGGTAAAAGTTACAATCGATCACAATCATATGTATATATCACAGAGATTGAACCCTCAAAATAATGTAGAGGATTTATCTTTTTCATAACTGTATAATTTTAGGAACACTTTACTTACGAAAACATTAAACAAGAGCCCGTTCGTTCTACCCTTTACGACGATGTTTTATAGTTGCATGTAAGAGTAGAAAGCATAATATTCTGGCAAATCCCTTCTATCAAATTTTTGATGTATATATTGTTGATCGCAGGTTCTATGAGAGGAGAGATGGTCCGTGGGAGTGGGTGAAGAGGAAGATATGTGGGTGCGGTACGTGGAGAAACGATGTACACAAATAATACGCAATAATCGTAAACAAGATATAACCCATTCTGACACCCCAAGAAATAAGTCTCGGGTGAAAATTGAATTATTAGCTAGTTGGCAAGCCATGTGGAATGAAAGCCCGCCAAGCAAATTAAAAACGATTAAACCATGGACCACATCAAACCGTTCCAATCGCAGGGAGGAGGTATCTATGGCCAGATTGAGAATAGCTCATACGAATTTAACTCATGTATACCTGATCAATAAGCGACCACCGCCAAAATGTCAATACTGCAACAGTGTACTCACAGTCAGTCACATATTTGAAGAATGTCATTTCTATTCCATGAACTTACGTAGATTGGGAGTGGGACCGAGTATTTCGGATGCCCAGAATGATGACCAAAAAACCATAGAAATGGTTTTAATTTTCTTAAAAAGGAATAATCTTTTGAATAAGATCTAAACCCAAAAGTTTGTCATATGTATTAAAAGATTCTAAAATTAGAAATTATTTAAACTTATTTAGCAATTATCTAAAGAATTTCAAATCTTGAAATAGAATTATAAAGTGAGAAACATGGGCGTTGATGACCTCAGGGTTTTACACCTAAAAGCCCCAACCAACAACAACAACAACAAGATATAATGAAAACCATAAAAATATAAGTAAAGTAAACAAACTAAATTATAATTAGTAAAATT
>NW_027110526.1:110621-112442 GCF_000696795.3 Halyomorpha halys
TCTTGTAGCAAAAGATTTACATTTTTCTTTCACAAAATCATGGTAGAATGCTTATGAAAATATAATAATTTATTAACAGGTTATAAATCCTGCTTGTAACAGTTTATTCATCTATAAATTATTATAGAATAAATATTGAAAATACTAGGAATGATTTTATGGAGTTAGTTATACTACATATATAGTTAAAAAAGATACATATAGAGTTAAAGTGAAATTTAAAAAGTATGTATTTAATAACTATGATGGTATTAAAAAATTTATCAGACTAGTGAAACGGAAAAACGCATTACGTATGCGTCCACCAGTTTTATGGTAGAATTTATAAACTCGTGTTATTTATAAGTTCTCCACTCAAGTTGAGTGTTTGCGGCTTTAGCGCACTTGCTCAGCCTCCACTGGTTCACTACCAGTGATGCGGCGAGAGGGATGCGCTGGGATCTTTTCAGGGTTCTCAGGTCGATTGTGTAAATATTCTATATAAGAGTGTAAATGTGACTAGAGATTATATTTTTTTTTCATACACATAGTTTGATTATGTTCATTTTGTTTATCCTTCTGTTTGTATATATTTTAAGAGAGATTTTTTTTTCATTAATTTATTTATTTTTATTCTAATTTTATTTTATTTTAGTATGAATGTGATCCTTCATCACTATTACCTATTGCCTACAATTGTGTGGCAGATTGTAATATCTATCAATAAATAAAAAGTATTTAAATTTATTAGTTCTTAACTATTCTTTATAACCTTCAATCCATTTATATGCTACTAATTATCATTTCTAAAATCTTTAGCTTTCTAACTATATAGAAATACTTCGCTATTGCTATATTTGAGCATTACATACACTAATTGAACATTATTGAAACTTTGATATAAAGTAACTGTCCTTGAAGGGCATGGGCATCATCCATACTTTATGCCAGGAAGTCTATCATCGGCAGCTCTCCATCTTCTAACCCCAAGTGGGTGCAGGTCTGCCTCAACATCGTCCAGCCATCTCATTCTGGGGCGTCCACGCTTTCGGGTACCACCCGGCTTTTCAAGAAGCAGCTTCCTTGGCAGTAGATCCTCCTTCACACGCTCTACAGGCCCGAGCCACCTCACCCTTCCCTTTTTTTATTACACATATGTTGTCTGGCTGACCATATCTTAATTTTTTCTAATTTTCTACTCTCTATCAGAGTAGAATGGACCATATATTTTTCTTAGTACCTTTCTTTCCCAGGTGTATAGCCGTTTCTACATCTCCTTTGTCAGGCGAAAGTTGGGCGAATAATAGTCTTGTAAACGATGACTTTAGCGCTCCAAGAAAGGTCTTTGAATTTCAAAACTTTATGCACTGCAAAAAAAAAAAAGCAGCGATTTCCTGTTGCTATTCTGGTCTCTCCTCGCGCATTTCATTCTTTTCGGTGACTAGTGCTCCAAGATATTTAGAAGCTATACCAACTGAGAAGTTATAACCATTGACATTAATTCTATGTACTCACATCGGTGTAGAGTTTTGTGTACTCTTCACGTATTCAGTCTTTTTCTCATTGATCTGGAGACCTCTTCTATTTGCCTCTCGCTCCAACTCCCCAACACTCCGGTAAGCGCCGGCAGCGTTCTGGCTACCAGGTGGATATCATCAGCATAGGCTAACAATATTTATTTTTTTCTTACCTCCTATTTATTAAAATCTAAACAATTAGAATATATACATTTATTTAACCTAGGAAATTATATATGTATATAATTGTTTCCTAAGTTTTAATTATCTTTCTTCGTAAAGAATTAAGATCATTTACCGGGCAGACATTTTTTTTTAACGTCAT
>NW_027110526.1:117432-119030 GCF_000696795.3 Halyomorpha halys
GTGCTGCAGATAGTCGTGCCCAATGGCCAAGCTGAAGCATGCCATTGTCACCGCTCTGGGTAAATTCAACGGGCGCTTCTTAGAGCCAAGCAATGTCGCCCAGTTCTTGTTCCCACATTCTCCTCTACTCCGTTGCTTTGCTCTTTCAGTGATAGCGCAGCGGACTATTTCTTTCGCAATGTCCATGGAGATAGGAAGAAGGTAGTAAAAGGTAAGACACAACACGAATTACTTTTTTCTACAGTAATGCACTTATTAATTCACTTTTATTTCTGTTTTAGAGGGTTCGGAAAAAAAAAGAGAGATAGGAAGAAGCGGGGGTGGTTGGCGGGCCTTAACCGTGCAAGTCGATCTGTTTCCTCATTCCCATGTATAACACAATGGGCTAGAATCCATTGCATTACCAATAATTTAAGTATTTCTCTTTTACTTTCTATAGTTTTCCGGCATGCGAGAATTCCAGCGTTAGCTGTTTAAGTAAGGCACCCCTACTCACTTCTGAACAGACATTCATGATGGTCACCTAGTGGCAAAGATATGCGGTAGGAAGCCTGGGCAACCATCTTGGTCCCCACAACAAAGGGATTAGTACCAATCGAGAAGCCATCCTGACCTGGACATGAGAAGAAGAGTACAGAACTCTTCAAGAAGGTCTCTTCTTCTTCATAATGATGAATCCTTAGACTCAGGCGAGAGAGGCGGCAACGGCAGGAGGATGAGAAGAGAGAACCTCCTTCCATAATCATATTCACACCAGAACAACCTTCAAACCTCATGAATATCAACCAAGTAAACTGTAACACCTTCATCAATTAATGTAATAAAACCAAATTTACAACTAACCAAGTAACATATATTGTAACTATTTTGCTCAAACTCTACAGCTAATTGTGTCAGAAAATTTTAAAGAGAATAGAGGTTATTTCATTTAAAACCATATGATATCAAGTTATTTAAATACAGTCCACTATATCATTACCAGTAAATTATAAGTAATTCCTTTATTTAAACCAGCTTACCAGCATATAATAATTAATTTGGGTAATATTCTTCAATTTTTACTCCGGGGAATACCTAAATTAAACAGGAGGGATGTCCAGATGATATTGCCAGCAGTGCTACCCTCGAATCCATCAGCAGAACTATCTTCTTATCACTGGTGCAGTCAGCTTTTGTAAAACCAAAGTAATAGCAGCTACCTATCCATCAAAATTGGTAGCGTTTGCTCCACCAGGCGCTAAAACAGGCGCAACAGTGGAGTTGGCGCTAAAACAGGCGCCTGCTAAACAGGCGCTAAACCTAAAGTTGGACCAGGCTGCTATAGAAACCTACACCTGCATTTTTATTTGCACCTGTAGCTGACCCGTTGGTGTATATATGGATCAATTCTGGCTCAGGGTAGCGCTCGGCTATAGTGGCCAATGCCACAGTCCTTAGTTCTTCCGTTAGGGTTAAGGATTTATGGACATATGGACTCGTCCAAACGCTTTAGTGAAGTTAGGCAGAGGCTCTCTTATCTCAAAGTTCAGGCCTAGGCTTATTATGATAGATTTTGTTGTCTCAATAAATGTGGGTTGCGTTTTAAGTCTCCTAGTATT
>NW_027110526.1:120657-121806 GCF_000696795.3 Halyomorpha halys
TTCATTTTTTTTTTTTTCACAGAAAACTAAAATATTAATTTTATAGTTCTATCATCGTCTCTTAGGGTTTTAGAAACATTCGAGTTTAATCTTAAGCTATTGAGGAGTGTCATGAAATAGGATATTATTGACGTCCTTTTTAATATTTTTTTATTTACTCCTGGGACTTTCGTTTCACAAAAATTCATCCATCTATCTTTTATTTCCTTTGTCGATGGGTTTGCTCATATCTGATTGAGTTAAAATCGCTTTACCCAATCCCGCGAGTGCTTCTCATGCAACTCTATTGGCCAATTTTAATTTTTAATTTCCTGCATGAATTGGAACCCATATAATTACAACTGACACCCAGATTTTGTAAAGTATAAATGGATTCAGAAAATTTTCCGATGTTCCGATACATACATTCAAAACCTTTTGAAGGGCTTAAGAATTTTTTTTTTTTAAATGCATAAGGATTTATTTTTTAACAGCATATCTTTATCAACACCTGTCATTTCAGATGACAACCAGGGAATGTGATGAATCAATATTTATTAGAGGCATTAGCAGTATCCAGCGGCTCCTGGAGATGGAGCCGATGATGGTGTTAGTCAGGGCTAAGTTAATTAGTCATGGAATAGTTTGTAGTTGGTCCATGTTCACCAAAAATACTTCTTTTTTACAATCCTTACGACATCCAATGACGTAATAAGAGAAGCTTTGAAGCATATGACTCAGATTAGAAATAATATGTCTCACTCCTTACGTTTAATTTTCCAATATTCACATATCTAATTTTCAATTTCCACTATGAATACCCTGAAGCAGTCCCCACCTGAGTTATGTTGGACATGTGGCGGTTGGAATTTCCACCGACCATTCCCACATCCACCACCTGTGAGGCACTCCCCAACGCAGTAATGAGCCCGTGCAAGGTTTTCCAAAAGCTTAAAAACTAAACTTTACAAAACTATAATGCCTGTTATTTTTGGATACGACATGTGGCCTCTTACACTAAGGGCTGAACAGTGCCATAAGGTTTTCGGAAACGAAGTATTATGTAAAATATTTAGACCGAAAAAGGATGAATTAACGAGAGAATTTAGAAGGCAACACAACAATGAATTAAGGGACCTACACCGAGTAAATTTAATTCAGGTTATAGCA
>NW_027110526.1:121856-146647 GCF_000696795.3 Halyomorpha halys
GACCGAAAAAGGATGAATTAACGAGAGAATTTAGAAGGCAACACAACAATGAATTAAGGGACCTACACCGAGTAAATTTAATTCAGGTTATAGCAATACGGCTTAGAAACGAGCAGATCCCTAAAATGTTGATAAACACAGAACCGACGGGTAATTCAAAGGATAGACCGAAACGTTGGTGGGAGGATTTCGTTAAAACTAATTTAGTAGAATTGGGTGTGGAGGGGCGTCAGTGGAAGGATGTATGTAGAGATCGATTGGTAATATCTTTTTTTTTTTACTTTTTTTTTTTCATTTTGTGGGACGCTACTCAATGGAAATAGTCAACACCCCAGGCCGGATTCGAACTGACCCCGTAGAACTCAATTTGGTAAGACCTGCGCCAAACCACCTGAGCTACTGACGGCCCACGATTGGTGGTATTGTCATCGAACCTTCGGGTGCGGTAAGCCTTTATTATTATTGATTTACGTCTCACTTCACAGTTCTCTCACTTCCTTCAATAATGAGCATTACGTAATTACAATTACATTTGATGGTAATTAGTAATTGCATTATTTTTAATTAATTAGTAATTGTAATAATGGGCCATATTACAATTTTTTTTTTTAGTTTAAGTCTTCAATGAAAGACTTATACAGCCCCTGAATGGGAATTACTAAATTCTTTCCTCAGGTCACTACAAAATAATAATGATTAACCTAGGTGGGAATTGAACCCACATCGTTCTGTATCACACACGCTAGGAACCTTGCTCGGTTATGACGTTGCAATTACTTGCAATTGGTCACCAATACTGCTAATAATAAAAATTACTATAATAAAAATCAGGCTTTATTTTTTTTTTTTAGATCTGCAAGTGGTCTAGGTCTATTCTTGGTAGGGAGTAAATCTGCTTATTATAGTATACAATTATTCCTTTAGTGATGTGATACTTTTTCGAAACTGGGTGCACACCATAAGGGCTTCAGAACACACAGAGTTGGCTCACAGAAATAGTAACAAAATAAATAATTATCTACCACATTCTGATTCGAACCCGAGTCCCTAGTGTTAGTAGTACTGCGCCTTACTCACTGAGCTACTCCGTTCTCCAAAGCCAATGGGCCCTTATAAATTATTTCTATAGGAATGACCCGCTTATGGTTTTTAAATATTAATAACTTTGAAAGTACTCACAGAATATCAAGTGAGGCTACAACAAAAGTGGCTCGATTTCAGCGAAACTTTTTTTTTAATAATAAATGTGAAGGTTAGACATGTTTCATAATAATATACTCATATTATTGATCATATAATGGTGCGATGATAAGGAGGCCTTCTCTAAATTTAGCTGACCTTTAGGAACGTGGTACCAGTGAACTGTGGGTGAACTGTATTGTCAATATATCCAAAAATAGTTCTTGTCACAAATTTCCATAAAGCTTCTGTAAGTTGAAAATTAAATTTTAGTGAAAAATGAAGAAGTTTAGTCTTGACAATATGCCAACTAAAAAAGAAATATCCTACTAGATTTAGATACTTTAAAAAGTACACAACATTTATATATATAAACTAAATTTTTGATAAAATATTTGGGTCAATCAAAACTAACGAGTTTTGTAAATGAATGGTGAAGGCGCTGAGTTGTTTCGTATTAGTTGCGTTATCGTGTTATATAGCGACAGAAATGATACGAACAAGCAGTGAAGTTCGTGACAGGGCTGTTAAGTTGGTTAGTGCTGTCACAGCTCACTGCTATCACCCGTCACGTTTGGTGACCTAGCCAACGGTATGTTGTATGTTGGTCACGAAATGTCTAGCCTAGCTAGTTCATGAAAATAATCCAAAGAAGTTTTGCTTTTTTTATCACTTTATTTATTAAGTTCACAATTGTACGAATGTCTACAGAACCACTGAATATGATGTACGAACGAATATATTAAAAATATATAAATAAATATTAAAGTAATAAATACGTTCGACATTGAAATAGTAACTTTTGAAATGCGATTTCTCGACTTAGCTGATAGGATTTATAAATATTTGTTGTCTTAATACTGCAATGGAGAATCTTCAAAGACAAAAATGCATTTCTTTTGATTTTATAATATAATTCAGGTCATAGCATTGCGGCGTATAAGATGTTATAACCGCGAATTTTGATTTATCCTTAGTTATAAATTTATCGTTTATACTTGCCCACGCTCAGTGGATAAGGGGGGGAGTTAAAGGGAAAAAAAATATATATAATCGCAAAAAGGAAAAAAAAGAAACAAAACAATAAAGAATAAATTGCTACTTAGGCGCCAGATTATTTTTTTCACTTGGAAATAACGAAAACCCCGAAACAATATGCCCACAATATACCCTAAATAAGCAATTATCGAATTATAACCACTGGCGAATACCTTTACATGTAGATAACAGAAAACCTAGGGGTGTTACCTCCCACCTGTTGAATTATATTAATATTAAGTGAACATAACCAAAAAAAAACAAAGGTAAATTAACAAGTTGAAAGCAGTGTACACGCATAAGAAAGAACAGCCGAACTATATGTAAAAAAGTTTAATATCGTAATATTCCGTGAACAACAAAAAAAACATAAGTAAATTAACAAGTTGAAAGCAGAGAAAGAACAGCAGAACTATATGAACAAAAGTTTAATAATAAGAAGAAATGTGTGTACACAGAATGAAAAAGGAAAGAAAATGAATTAATATCAATAAATAAAACAATGATAATTTATAAGTTGACTTAACCTTAACTTAAATGCTTAACCTTATGAACTAAATTTACATTATTATACAAAAGGATATAAAAAAAAATAAAATAAAATAAAATTTAGTTCAAACCCCACATAGTCTTTGGGTGTACTCCTGGCAGAACACAAGGTTTCCGATATTTCCTATCCGGTCACCTTCCCCCGAAGTATAAAGATGGCACCTGCTACAACTCTCTACGTGCTCGACGTGCTGAAGAAACGTTGCCACGCACTCCACTATATCCCCACTTCTAGTGTTAATGAACGTCCATTGAAGTAGAACGCCATAATTTTGAAAAAACAAAACATATAAGATAACATTTCTCATAAGGTGCTATTTCGGTTCAAACAGTAAAGACACAGGGCCTGATAAACTATTACCCCTTCACATTGAACAGTCGTAAGGTATCCAAAAATCAAAGTCTCACCTTCAAAAAACCAAAATCCATTCGACTAAAAAATATCGCTCGTGTTTTTTTTTTCGCCATGACAACCATAAAACCCCTTGTCTACGCAGATATCGCCAGTGTTTTTATTTCACCATGGCAACCGTAACAATGTTTGTGGGACTTACTAAGGAACGGATCCCTAAAATATTTATAAACACTGAACCGACTGACTGATAGACTAAAACGTAGATGGAAGAATAGAGTTAAGACTGATTTAGTAGATTTGTATTTGAAGGAACTTCACTAGACAGATGTTTGTAGAGAACGATTGGTGGTATCGGCATCGAACCTTGGGGTTCGCTAAAATTTATTAATTATTCATTTATTTGAAATAAAATACAAACAAAAATTTCTAAAAGATAGATGAAATAATAAATCTTCAATAACTGGAAGAGCTTGACGAATTCAAAATTTTATAATCAGTGTTTACTTAGGCTTGACATACTTACGTGAACAAAAGTTTACCAACATGGTTTTCAAAATTCAATATAGGCATTAAATAACCAATAAAATCTTGAATTCTTCATAACTTTATAGGAGAATAACAATATTTTACTCTCATGAATATAATTTGTACTATTTATCGAATAAATCAGTTACAAAAATGTGATCTAGAATGTAATCACGGTATTCCGAATTAATTGCAGCAAGGGGTTTTCGGATTACTGAAAAGTTTGGATTAAATAAAGTAGTAAGAAAAATAGTGTAAAAAAAAATTCAACAATATGAATGTACATAACTATTTTATATTTGTTTTTTTAAAATATTTTATTGGGAATTTAAGTTTGAAGTTTTAAAAAATTAATATATTTTAAAGGAGTACTTCTGCAGAAACTTCTTCTCTGCCACGATATATCATCTGTTGCCTACTTTAAACAGTGAAAAAAAGTATAAATTTAAAAAAAAATAATCTTTGCAAGGATTTATTTAAAATATGATAAAAAAAAAATTAGCTCACCCACAAAATAGATCCCCTTGTTTTCTTTTATATATTTTTAAATAAATATATTTACATTTCAATTAAAAAATATATTTTGAATACTGAAATATAATTTGAATAATTATCTGAATGATGTATTGCCTCAAATATGCATTTGCTTTCGTCCTGGAGAATACATACTAGGGCGAAGCTGAAGAAATATAAAGGGAGCATAATGATACGTGAAAGATGAAAATAATCCATAAAAACTATTCTTAACTTTGATTTATTTTCTTGATAGTGTACGAAATATTTGTTGTCTACGGTGACGTATTTAACGGAGGGGGCGGCGGCGAATACGAACTTATTAGGGAACTTGATTACAAGTTCAGACATAAGAAAGTTGATTACTCGTATTCGTACACATTACATACGAAATTCTATATAGAAAAACTGTTTGACAAGTTAAAATCATTTTACAAGAATTTAATCTTTAGTCTGAGTTTCCTCTATCCCAAAATGGCTCATTGGCAGTGCTATTTTATTATAGTAGAAAAATCTTTTATTTCAAGAATATAAAATATTTGATGTTCTTATCTAGAGTTTTATAGGATTTTTTGAAATGTTTGGCACTTAAATGACACTTAAGCTTAAGTCCACACTCCACTATTTAGCTGTTATGGTTCACTATTTAAGTATAAAATCTGATTGTTTAGTTATAGCATGGTATCTGTGAGATATATAAATACCAGATCCTTTCAGTGTTATTATGAAAGGAAAAAGAGGAAAATGGTTCACTATTCTATATCTACATAACCTGACCTAGAAAGGGATCGTAGGGAGGGTAATCATGAGATAATTCATAATGGTCCATTCTGAGGCAGAGAATTATTATTATGGACTACTTCCAGATAATTTGAAATAGTTAGTTTTCGTTTTATTTTATAACCCCACATTCAAATGATGATTCTAATGAGATTGAGTAATTTAATTTTTTTCAAGTGTTTTAGTTCTTAATATCTCTTCCTTAAAAATCCCACACCATCCTCTGAGACGTTTAAAAGGAAGATGACCACGGGATCATCTAATTTAAATCAATGATTGACGTACCACCATTGGGTGGTTCCTTTCCAAGATTATAATGTGTGCTGAAACATTTATCAAATTTACTTGTTGTATGTTTTTTTACAGTTGTAAATTTCAACAAATAAGTCTTATAGCATATAGAAAGCGTCATTATTTTTCGGACGAGTAAGCTTGAAAAAATTACAAATAATTCACAAAATAAGCAGCAAAAATAATTTCAATAAACCCATTGTGTTCAAATATGAACACAGCTGTCATCAAATACAAGTAAAAGATAAATTACTTTGAACCAAATTAATATTTACTAAACACATAATGTTCGAGCCATTGTGTTCAAATATGAGCACAGATGTCATCAAATACAAGTGAAAGATAAATTACTTTGAACCAAATTAATATTTACTGAACACATAATGTTCGGGTTTGGATAAAACCTTTTGTTACTGATTATAATAAATTATTGATGCCCACAACATAAGACTTATGTTGTGAAGTCTTTCTCAACATACAACTGCCTCTGAAAATGAATATTCAAATCAATCAAAGTTAACTTATGGAAACTGGAAAAAAAAACGAAGTAATTTTAAATTCAGGTTTTGGTATTCTCTTTAACTTTGTTTTGTTCTGAATCAAAACAAAAAATTGAAAAGTTCAGATTCAACTTTTGCTTTTATACTTTCGTTTTCGTTCTTTCTTTTTTTTCCCCTTAGGTTCAAAGTGATATTTGCATATTACTGCATAGATAAGCAACAATGTACATTGTTTTACTGTCTATTTGGAAGTTGTTGTTGGTTTTTTTATATACCTTCACTTTCATTTTCCACCATACTTTATCAATTTACGTGTTATCAAACTCTCATTCTCGTGATAATGGTTTAACGATCGAAGAACCCAAATTATTTAAACTATGATGCTTAATTACCTGTTACTTCTTATATTCAAAACCACTTACAAGAGGCTAGAGACACGTTGAATCAACAATTTAAATGACACTAGATCGAAAAATGTTAGACATGTGTCCGAGAGTTCTTGCCAATGAGCCCTTGGATCCCAGAAAAAAAAAATTCGTAACTTCAGAATTAATTTATATACTAAATTATATTTAAATATTGTAAATATGGGGTCAGCGGACCCAGCCCAACCTCATATAATGCCAAATGGCAAAGGAAGGGCACTAATTATCTCTGCATATATTTAGATACATATTAATATTGTTATTTATCCATTTAATAAAGGAGGTAAGAAAGAAAAAAAAAGTTTAATTTTTCATGTATTCCATCCCTCAGAGGAAGCAAACCTACACAACATGAAATACTTATGGTAAATATTTTTGAAGTAATGACGTCGCGATGCTTAAAACAGGCATGTCAAATGGTAGTGTGAAACAATAAAAGTCTTCCTATTTATTTATTTGCTTAATTTTTAGGTGTCGTATTCAACTACAGGGTTAGAGCCACCGTATTCTGGATTTCGTGGTTACATTTCTTGGTACAGGTTGTTCTCCTTTAGCAACTTAAACAAATTATTCCAATTTTCTGACAGTAAGGCTGCCTACGTCTCCGGTGGCCAAAAGACGTTCTTGATGATTCCAGCCGCGAACATCTACTCACCAGGGCTGTTACTCAGACTCAAATTACTCATATACAAAGTAATACTACGACCATCACTCCTACACGGCGCACCACTACTACACTATCTTTACCCAACAGCCCTGAAATCACTACAACAATACCAAAACAGCACACTACAGAAGATATGTCGAGGGACATCTCTGGAAAGACGTAACATGACACACATTCATAACGAACTACAGTTAGAAACTGTACAACAACACATCACACGGAGACACATTAAATTCTTCGACAGTCTCCCTGCTTCCTTCAATCCAGTATTCCAGTCTATCACCCCATCCCCCCTTCCTGCGAGGTGGCAGGTCAGGAAAGGTTCCAAAAACCCTATTAAGACCACCTCATAACTCCATCTTCTGATGCACTCCCATCACCTCCCTCACACTTCTTTTCGACTTCTGACTGGTTTAATTATTATTTCACCATTATCTATCGTCTTTCTTAATTAATGCTTTTATTTTTTATCTTATATGCCATACAACACGAGGAGGCCCCTCACCTCCGGACTTAAAATAGCTCCTTTTTAGAATGGATAGCTCATATATGATATTAAATATAACAGGTAAGCTTAAAATACCAAAGGTAGTAAAATGTAAGACACAACATGAATTACTTCTCTTTTTCACAGTAATGCACTACTAATTCACTTTTATTTCTGTTTTAGAGGGTTCGGGGAAAAAAAAAAAAAAAAAAAAAGCCGCGAACAGTGTTCCAGGATATGCTCCATTGTCAGGGTACATTTACAACTATAACATGTCGGTGAAGGATTTCTTTCAAGAAGGTGCTTGTGTGTTAATCTTGTATGTCCGATCCTGAGTCGGGTTACATTGTTCATGGCGATTTTCGATGACTGGAGGTTGAGTGTCACCAAGTATTGTATTCATTTTATTTCATTCATGTACCTTGGACCAAAAACAGCGCCATGCTTCCTTGCATTGGATCAGAACCGATAGGATAACAGTAAAAGAACAGAAACAATCACAATAAAAGTCTTGCTAAAACAACAACCAACATGACAGCGACGTGTAAACGGTATCCAAAGGACTAATCGAGAAGTATGGGGAAGTATTGTGTTAGTTTTTGTAGCTTTATTAGAATCGGACTTGAGGGTTCGTTGAACCTATTTATTATTATAGTTATTGTTATTATAAGTAAGACATTCTCTTCATTGAGACGACAACAACACAGTTGAACAGCTGGGCGCACTTTCCATTACACTAAGGTGCCCCATCGCAGTACTGTCGGCTAACGACCGGCCATCGTGAGGGTCCTCCTACCCCAATAACATCCTCTTACTAACACCCTGTTCTGCCCTGTTTAACACCAAAGTGTACCGCAGAACTTGTGTAAGCAGGAACTGCCGGCTCTATCGAAGCGGTTCTCGCTGTTATCCACTTCTGATTCTCTAATAGCAGTCCCACATCCACAAATTTTATCTTAAAAAACAAGAAATAAACTTTTCATAATAAATATTCCCAAAAACCGTCAGTATTTTGTTTTTAATTTATGATTAATAAAATAAATGGGAAGAAGGTTGGGGTGAGGTCAGCGAAGGACAAAAATAAGTAAAAATTTATATGTATATTAGTGCCGACGTCTCGGCCAGAATTTCTAGCCTTCTCTAAGGACAAAAAACAAAATACCAAACAATGAACAAAAGGATCTACACAATAATTACGAAATAAGAAAATAACTAATATTATAGATACATAAATAGTATTAACAGACATGAATAGTTCTAGTGAAAAATTATATGAAGTTTAATATTAAAATTAAGTAAGAGGAAAGAATAAATAATAAAATACATATTAAAATCCAGTTAGTACATACAAGTACAAAATGAAAATTATTAAAAATAAAGTAATCAAAGAAATGGGAAATAAAACGTGTATAAAGGTAATTAAATATGTGAATGAAATAACAGGACTACAAATATATAGTTATATAATGCAAGAGAAACAAAGAAATATGAACATTTTAATTTAATAATAATAATTTAAAAGTAAAGTTACGAACAAATAAAGAAAAAGAAAATATATGTAATTAATGAAATATGCAAGTAAAATAGTGGACAGATTACAGAAACAAAATATAAAGTTAAGTAAGACAAAAGAAGTGATTAGTAAATATGACAATAATGTGATGAACATAACTCATAATGTGTGTAAGGAAAAATAAGAAGAAGGAAAATGGGTAAAAAGAAAGATGGAAAAAGAAAAATAGAACAAAACCCATAACACCAACCTGCTTGGAAGAGATGGAAAATCCAAGTAAATTTTAGCATGCAGTAATATTCTGAGTTAAAAAAAATATACCATTTAGAGAACAAAAAAACCCGTTGTGCGCATCACACAACTTTCATGTACCACGTTGGGATAAAATTAATCCTTGTACATTTCAGAACAGTTATTACTTTATTCTTCACAATGGCGATCCCCCTTATTATATATTTCACATAGGTAAGTGAAATTAAAATCTGTCTATTGTATTAACCACCATAAAAAAATAATAATCACCAAATTATTTCATACATTGTATTCATTCATTGTTAATTACTATCAACAATGTTTTCCAAATTAATATAACTAAATGTAACTTTATTTTCTGTTAATATGAAAATTCGTATTTAAGTGTTTCTTGAGGTGTGCAAAACGATTATGTACATTTTCCAGCCTAGAATACAAAAGCTTAACGAAAAAATATATACTATGGACTGAGATAGGACGAGATCCAGCAGTCAGCTGTTTCATATGTTCCACTCCCTTTTAGGTGGATGCCTGAAATTGTTTTCTCTTTATTTATTTTTTTTTTAATATGTATTTATTGCTATTTACAACTGTACATTATAATACATTTAGTAAATCTGATCTAAGTTAAATTGGAGTGTTACAGGTGTGTAGAGAAACTACCCATTGGTAGCACTCTAATGACATTTTACATTAGCTGGTCTCGTGGCCATCTTCTTTTCAGGCGCCTCTGAGGATTGTCAGGAATGGAAGAGGATGCAAGATTAGAAACTAGGGGGTTTGAGTTGTTAGAGAGTTTATAATGGAAGGAGTAATATCTGGTTCGGGCTAGATCGGCTACATAGGGAACATTAAGGTCTTTATGTATGATTTTATTTGTGACAAAGTAAGGAGCATTGAGGATTTTACGAAGGATTTTGGATTGTATCTCCTTTATTTATTCTATCTTTATTCCTTTTTTTATTATTGCTAAAAATGAGATGGTTGATTGTTTCATATAAACCAAATTAAAGGAACTTTTAATAAAAAAGAAACTTTTTACGTATATTTTCGTGAAATGAGAAGTCAAAATAGAACCGCACCGCCATTCCAGGTGAGAGAGAAATTGGAAACTAAAGTTTAACATTTGCCCTCAGCCGGTTGGGTGAGGCTAGCGAGTTAGTGATTGAGTTATTCGATAGCGTTTACTTTAGTCACCACAGTTCTAACATTGACAGCCCTAAGGGATTATATTTAGGCAGCTGTTTATTTAAGTACCGAAGTGTACAAATCCAAAAAAAATTATGATGTTTTCAAAAATCGTTCTAATTCAAAAAATGTTTTATAAAATATCTAATTATTATTATAAGTAATAATAAATTTGCTAGATTTGCATGGCACGATTTCTACTATTTTTATTTCACATATTTTTCAATTTGGTCATAAATCCATATATTTAGATTTTTTATTATATTTTTTTTAACTAAACAAAAAAATATTTTTATATTTAAATTTGTTGATGAGAAACTAGAAAAGAAAATATTCTTAAGTTATTAAGTCTTAAGATTCTCAAATATCTACCAGTAAACGACTAAACAAGTCCATGTTTCACCTATTCAGGCACCATCAGAACAAGAAAAATAATATAATATAAATGAAAGCTATTTTCACATCAACATACTGAAAACTACAAATTAGATATAGATACTACATCATTCCAACACATCTCAACATATACTGTTATTTCGCTTTCAATAGAAATATTGAAATGTGATTCTAACATAAATTTTAATCTAAGAGATCAATATCTGAATATTTTATTGGGGTAGAGCCGAAGCTACACAATGCTACGGGAACGATGTTTCTGGGCGCGTCTTAGTTATAGAATGAAAAATAAACTTTGTTTTCGTCAGAACCATTCCAACGGGACTTTAAGAGAGCTGATCAAAGCAAAGTTACGTTTTCTTAAAATCACGAATTGAAAATCCCCTTGAAATGGTTTTAACAAAAATAAATTTTGGTTACATTTGAAGACAATTTGATTGAGTTTACTTTATTTGAGTTTAATTTATAATTATCCAACTTAAATAATTTTATGTTACTTTGTTTTACTTTTTGTTAACATACAACAACAAAAAATCATTTTCTGTTTCTCTGTGTGGAATCGAACCCGGCCAAGGCCCATGTAAATTGTTTTCTACATTGGGTGCCTAATATCACCTCTTTAAATATTGCTCAGCATACGAAATAGAGTACTTCTCGCCCCCCCCCTCCTTATGAAGGGACAGGGGTTAAGTATTTTGTAAAGAAGTACTAGTACTAGACCAACGGTTGTGCAAGGAGGTGATTTGGTCAGAATCGCGCTCGAACGCCATATTTTTACCCAACTAAGGGAACCCATTTTATGAAGGCCCCCGGGTTCATGGAATTAGTAGTTCCATCCCAAAAGGCTACCCACTCCCAAGAAAAGAATAAAAAACAATAATAAATTTCATACTATACTTTTCGGCAAATCAGAAGCCAAATTTAGACCAATCTAGAAATATAAAATTGACTTCATATATACTAAGTAAAAGCCTGATAAATTTAGAAGTTTTTCTAGAAAAATGATAACTTTAGTTAATATGAGGCTAAGAAAAGCATTTATAAGTAAAATATGGTTACTTATAAAACTTTAATAAAAAAAAAAAAAATTTGGCTACTGGTCCTTCTTTTAGGCTTAGTTAATGTTAAACATATTTGCTTAAAGGGAGTTTTATCTTCGTGACGATAAAACAATCAGTACATAAATGCTTGAAATACTTTAAGTGATCAAATTTTTTCAGACAAAAACGTGGCTTGCTTAAAAAAAAAAAAAGGAAAAAGAATATAAATTGTATCCTATTCATTGATAAAATTACTTTAACAACATGAATTGATTACTCTAAATATTTTGTGGGCACAACTTAATTTAATAAAATGTATCGTCCACAAGAGAAATCCCTTTCTAGAAGAAGCTAAGAAGACGGTAATACTTCCTAAGGACAGATGGCGCAACTATCATTTCTCTTCCAGAAACTGGCTAGAGAAAAATATTGCCTGGAGTCTAGTCCGTTGCCAGTAACAAATGATGGAAATTCCCGGGCCATTCAGTCTGGAACTGCTAGACTTTTTTGGTATCAGATTCGGGAAGATCTCAGTTTCATCACAGTTTAGAGAGAATTAAACCAAAAATAAACAAACAATTGATAAGCATCTAAATTTGATTAAGTCCCTAATGGTTTGTAGCTAAGGCCAATAATGACTGTAATCCTACTGCTCTATTTGGAAACCTAACCATGTTCAACGAAAAAAGTTCTATAGAAAAAAATAGAGAAGATTGGTCAACATCAAGTGGGATTTCAACAAAAACATTTTATTTTATAATTTTTCAATTAGAAAAGGATATTGAAAAATGTCATCATTTAGGAAGAATGTATTTGAGATTATAAACTTAATAAAGATTTCATTATGAAACAAATATTATCTGATTTAGGGGAAAAAATATGCAGGATATGATATAAAATTTCGTTTAGGGGCACACCTCCCTGCTATCATGAATTTTAATTAATAAGAATGAAATTCAATTATTTTCTTGGAAATGAAAAATCTCATTAGTCTAACTCCCTCAGGACTCAGTTACGTAAATTGAGCTTTGAGTTATAAAAAGGACATACAATTAATAAATTAACAGTTTTCCTTTCACTACTTTTGGTTATTTTTCAATATAAACTGATACAAAATTATACCTCATAAATTGGTTTTTTTAATAACCTAATTTATAAAACCTTTTAACACATTATTTTTTATTATTTTACTCTCACGTACAATTTACGTTAAACTGTATTGGATTTTTTTTTCATTATTTTTTATTTTAAAATACATATAAATAATTTTTCTACACAATAATATCATAAATATCTGTTCGAAAAGCCAGCTGCAGTTATAATGAAATTAGATAAATTGAAGGAGGCCATAAAGAAAGAAAGTAATGCTTCTTTCTTTATGGCCTCCTTCAATTTCCAACCACGAGTTTAAACCAAAAATTTAGTTAATAATTGCCTATAGCACTGTTATTTTCGAAGCTTTCCATCCCATTTTAAATCGACCAATTGTCTTTAGTGATGTTTTCCTCGTAGAAGAAAGTGAATGTTAATGATATAATTTGTTAGTATAATATTTTAATAAATGTCATATATATCAAAAATAATTTATTTACTGGCCATACCGTCTCTTATCTGGAGTATCGCGTATCCGAACAATCTCTTGCCACAATAATCAGAGTAAACCGACTTCCACTGAGTCAGCAACATTAAGTAGATATTCCTTCTGAATAAGTTGACTATTTCGAAGATCTTTGAAGGAAAAGTGGTATATAATTCCTCAATACACAATACAAAAAAATTAATCTAAGTTTACCATGTATACAAAAAAAGAGTGGGGTCAAGTAATTTTTGAAAAATCTAATTTCTTTATGATAATGTTGACTTCACAAAAGTAGTAATTTCTCATAAGTATTTCATAAAAATTTTTCACTAGATATTCACTAGATTTTCATAAAAATTTCGATTAAACCTTTGCAGGATTGATATTCCAGATTTAACAGGACGAAATCCCAAAATTATCTTCTATAAATCCGTACTTCTCTTCCCATTAAATGCCTCTGAATCGTGAAGAGGATTTGGAAATACCGGCCTGAGTATATGATGCGATCCAATTTATTGTGACGGCAGTGGCCCCTGTTAAATCCACCAATAGGAACAGCTGTCACAATCCTCTTACCTTCCCCTTTTTTGTCTACCTTATCCCTCCTTCTACAATATAGACCGATCCACTTCGTGTATTCGAATTCCCAAAAATACATCATCTAGTGTGTTTTTTTTTTTATTGGACAGCCTTTATTCTGCTTTATTTATAAAGACTAAAGTGATTTATTGCTGTTATCAATGTTAGTTATGACCCAACAACTATTACATCTAGCCATTTTTTTTTTTTTTTTTACTATGGATGTAATCCAATGAATTTTCTCGTGAATAACACCAATGGACATTCGTTAATAACAGGAATACGATCCAATATAAAATTTAACGTAAATTGTACGTGAAAGTAAAATAATAAAAATTTTAAAAAGTTTTATAAATTAGGTTATTAAAAAAACTAATTTATGAGGTATTCTGTATCAGTTTATATTTAAAAATAAAAAAAATAGTGAAAGAAGAACTGTTATTTTTGTAAGTGTATGTCCTTTTTATAACCTAGATAACTCAAAGCCCAATTTACAAAACTAAGTCCTCAGGGAGTCAGACTAAGGATATTTTTTATTTCCAAGGAAATAATTGAATTTCATCCTTATTATTTGACATTCATAATAGCAGGCCGTTCCATTAGGGGAGGAAGGTGCGCCCCAAGACGAAATTTTATATTATATGCTCTATATTTTTCCCCTAAACCAGATAATATGTGTTTCATAATGAAATTTGCAGTATGTTTATAATCTCAAATACATACTCCCTAAATTATGACATTTTTATTGAATTTTATTTTATTTATTGAATCTAGAATTCTCAGTTACAAAAAGATTAAACTTGCAACAAGAAGTACAAATTCAAGGGTTGAAATAAATTTAAATAATCCTATGATATCAGCTTCTGAATTTCTCCCTTGGATTCGTGTGTAAAAATGATTTTTAAATCTGGGCAGTGATAAGTTTACCGCCACCTGGAGGTGCAAAGGCCTTACATAAAAGATTTTTCAAAATGGCCGCTGTATTCATTAAGTTTATCGTCAATAACTTCAACAATGTTACAAGTTACTGAAATATCATCATAAACAATTTATATCTATCAATTTCACTAAGGCATCTTACTACTAAATGGTCGACTATCCCGTCCCAAAACTGTATTTTATATCATTTAAACTATTCATAACAGTTTCATCTTCAAAAAGAGACTATTTAAAAACAGCAAAAACGGAAGGATTGTTTATCTGAATTATCTCTTTAACCCTTCGCACTCGGCACCGTTTCCAACGATACCAATTAGCAACTCGATGCCACTTTTTCCCGAAAACGCAAACCATAGAATCATGATGTTATACGGTGCAACTTTAGAACCAGGTAAGACATTGCAATATGTAATATTGTAATTTCTTTATAATCTTAAATACTTTCTTGGGACTGATTAGTGTTGTTTAAATGAATAATTTTAATTTTTATCCATTTTCGTTTACAACAATTTTGTGATAAGTTTTAACAAACGACTGTGATAAAGAATTTCAATTTTTTGTTTTATGTGAAAATTGACTAATTAGAGTAATTGTTGAATAACCTGCATGAAGTTGTGTTTTTTAAATTATTTAGTTCTTGTCCCTGAGGATGGCCGAAACGTCGGACTTATAAAGAGAATAAAATGTTTTGAGACTAAAATGTATAAAAATTAAAATTATTTATTTAAACAATTGTAATTTGGTTTATAAACAATAAATAAAAACGTATATGTATTTGTGGATATTGAAGAATAGATATGTTCATAAAAAAAAAAAATATCACTATTTATAAAATTTCTTGTTGGTTGAATATCATCAACACATCGAATCCGTCTTTTGCTTGATAATTTATTTTTTTAAATATGTCCGTATAAATGTCTATACTCAAACTCACGTGAATAACTAATGTTAGGTCGTTTTGCCGTTTTCATACAAAAGAAATAATGATTATAGAAAGAAAGAAAGGACAAAGAAATGTTCTAGAAATTAATAATGGCAAAATACGAAATCACAACACTGTCATATTACTGCAGGGATCTTTTCTATTCGACGATTTAATGCCACGGAAGTTTTTGTATATTTCTTTTTCTAGTTTTCGGATTTCTTTATTATCAAATAAAGTTTCCCTGCATCATTGAACCATACCCGTGAACCTTTGTTCTACTAATTCTACAAATTACTCAACAGATTACAGAAATGTATAGTCCGTCGTGAATACTCTTCGCACGTTATCTTTCGATGTTAAACCGGTTGATTTATTTATCATCAATATCGATATTTTTATCATATTTTGATCTGTTTTCTGTACAATTTTAATAGAAAACTACAAGAAAACATGTGTTTCTTAAAAAATCGCGGAATAAGTCCATTCTCCAGAATCGCTAGTAAACTTTCATGTCCCCTCAAAGTGGGCAACTCAGTGATATGTCAGACTTACGTTTCGATCTTACATAAGTTTCATAAAAACCGTAAGAGCTGTTTTTACCACAAGTCTTTATAAAAATAAGTTTTTCTTGCGTTCAGAGTTCCCGATTTGAACCACAAATATCTACGGAATAAAAAATAAGCCAGAAAATCGGTACACACGTCCATGAGACAGACACACAAACAGATCAATGGCTGAAAATGTGTGTTTAGGACTCAGATAACGCTGAAATATCAGATTCGATGGAAACTGCTACATGAAAATTGTTTTGATTACAATATTCTCCTTAACTGGGTGATAAAAAAGTAAAAATAGGAATTATTAATTGTACAATCATTGTATTTAATTATTTTCGTACAGCCATTGGTTGCAGCAATTAGTTCCTTACTGAAGTGGAGAGAAATAAATAAATTCTGTTTTGTAAAACGATTACATGTATTGTATTTTACTTAGCGATTAAAACCCTCTTTAGAACAAGGCCTACCCTCTCACTCGTTACTTGTTTAAGTAAACTCGTTACTTATACACATACACATACACATGCCAATCTTTAAATAAATATGAACTTTAATATATTTATACTAAACAAACATAAGCCTTAATATTGATGCCCGGATAAATGCGTTGTACGGACACTAGAGGAAATAGGACATGGGCAAACCCCCGCCTCTGACGTCAGTACATACATCACACCCCTCCAAGTAAGGCCCATATAGATCTCTCTCTATTGCTGGGGGTGTACACATATTGGCTCTCGTCCGATATTGAATATTAAATTTATCGAAAATTACAAAATTATGCCAGTTCATTATAAAATATATCAGAACATAACTAGTTTATCTTAAATTGAACTTTATTGTACACTGATTTTTCAACTGAGAAGATTACATAAGTTCATCTATGCATAGCAAAGGATAATGTTTTTCTTTCCGATTTGAAATATAATTAAACAACGAAATTAATCTATGTTTATAACATTGTATTTTTATACAGAGAACGAAAGACTTGTTTTTAATCGACTAAAAAGTTTTATATATAAGGCGAAATAAGGTATTGGTACTAGCTTAATATGATGTATGTATAAAATATGCATAGTTTTAATGCCAATGGATTTTTAAAAAATATTTTTGGGGGAAATTGGAGAACACAGCGATGAAATTCGTAATCAGCAGCCCAAAAATATAAATGGTCTAATTTCCAGTACCTCTCTGAAACTTTCCACCATACCTTTCTGGTCACTGGTTGATTGGACTAGAAAATTTTGTTCTTAAATGATAAATTAAGCTTATTTAAATAAATAAAATAAAATTTATTCTTAAACCTTGAGATATAAATTAAGTAATTAATTACCCTATATTTAACTATAATGTACCTTAAAAGATTATACATACTGTGCTAAAAGTAATTTTTAAAAAAACCTGCATACCAGCACCTAGAAGAAATGGTAGGGAAACTAAACCGACGGGTTTATTATTTACTGATTTCAATAAGAATCTATTGTGCAATAATTACTAGCTTTCATTTTTAGTCACTATGTTATCATCACAAAGTTATCAATAATAAAGAATACTATGGTTCTTAAATACTTTTATATATTCAATTTTTTTTTAATTAAAACTTTATTTATTGATAGATATTACAATCTGCCACACCGTTGTGGGCAATAGGTAATAGCGATGAATGATCACTAAAATAAAAAAAAATAAGAATGAAAAATAAATAAATGAAAAGAAAAAAAAAGTGCATAAAAATAAATAAAATCTCACTTAAAATAAATACAAACAGAGGGATAAAGAAAATGAACATAATCAAACTATGTTCATACAAAAATAAATAAATAAAATAACAATAAAAATAAAAGTATCTCTAGTCACATTGACACTGTAATATACAATATTTACACAATCGACCTGAGGATTCCTGAGCCCACTCTATCCCCCACGTGTGAGGGGTAGAGCAGAGCTCAAGATCCAAGCGCATCCCTCTCGCCGCATCACTGGTTATATTTATAATAAAAACCCAGAGTCATTAACATTAGCATTGTCATTAACAATGCTAAGTTCTAAGTCGAGAGCTACCATTTTAATATTAGTAACAATTAAGATTAACTTAATCCTCACTCAAGACTTAAAAAAAAATTGATTCCTGTGAGACTGAGCCATATTGATCCGTCTCAAATTTATAGAGCTTAAAACCCTTGATATAATATCCATGCAGATCTTTTATAACGGTATTAAGTGGGT
Organism: Halyomorpha halys; assembly: GCF_000696795.3. Classification (NCBI taxonomy): domain Eukaryota; kingdom Metazoa; phylum Arthropoda; class Insecta; order Hemiptera; family Pentatomidae; genus Halyomorpha; species Halyomorpha halys. Next base: position 140,360 of record NW_027110526.1, read on the forward strand.
CGACTACTATCTATTTATACATTTAAATACCTTACATTTTATTTATATGCATAAAGTTACTTACATAAGAATATATATTTTCTCATGTAGGTAACTTACATATTTATAAGTTAGCTCATAAGAATATATATTTTCTCATATTGCTAACTTACATATTTATAAGTTATCCATAAGAATATATATTTTCTTCTTAAACACCTAAAATTAGACCGATATTAATAATGCAATCATTAATATGGAAGGAACCTTTTTAACCCGTCATTGGTCGCTGCGTGAGAATGTCTCTCACGTTAATCGTTTTTTCGGGTCTGAGAGCTGCTAGAAGGAGACTGTGGTTCCCACCTTCCTAGAATCAGTAGTTAATAGTCTCTTCCTTCTATACTTCGCCCCTTCCACCACTATACCACTCTAGCAGCTCTGGGTAAGCGCCCAGCCCTCTTTCCCTGACAATATACCCGTCTCAAGAGACATTATCTCACGCGCGACTTAGGCTGCTATAAAAATATTCAAATCGTGAGGATTTTCCTGAAGTCCGCCAAGTGTATTTAATTTATAAAAATGTTTTTTTCTCGAGGGGAAAAAATAGCACAACTAGGGAAACATAGATTTGAAGAGGCAGGAACTTCATTAGGTACGTATTATTTAATATGAATTGTATTTCTATACTAGAAGTGTATGTTAGTTAGAGTGGTCCTTATAACAAAAATTTGTCTTTTAATGTTTTTACTTCATCGCTGCACCATATGAATACTATTTTTTGTATATTTCTGGGTTTTATTCAGCCATTGTTAACAACAAAGAATTGCCACCAGTGCAGACCTATGTGTCCTAGTAATACTGTGTTCACTTTCACCAGTTGTGCACAAGAGATTTCTTCAGACTAAGCATTTTTTTTTAAAGATGTGTTATATTCTTATAATATGATATGATCTGTATTTTGATTCGTTTTTAAACCATGTTTTAAAATATTATTTTATGTTTATTACTACTTTATAATTATGTTTCTTTTTTTAAAACTAGTTTTCTGTTGTATCAAAATAATTTTTTTTAATAATTTTTTTTGTTACTCGCGGCCATCCATGTTAAAATTGACCTAGCGACCGATGACGGAAAGAAATAAGGAAAGAATCCGTCGAACTCGCTCTACATCAAGAGAATTTCTGGAGCAACAATTTATAAATAAAAAATACTGTCAACTATTTACGTTCCAATATAAGAAACAAATAAATAAATGAAAAAGTATTTATTTGTGAAATTAACTTATAGATTATGAAATTTAAAAATTCTCTGGGCACATTGTTTTGCTTGTTTCTCTCCAAATATTATTTTGCTTTCATCAAGATTCTGTTTATCATAAGCAAATTCGGACATATTGGTTATCAAGAGAAGTAGCATCGAATCCTCGCTTGACTAGGTTACATTGTTTAGTTTAGGATTTTTTGTTTTATGATCCCTCATAAGCAGGGTACATAACAGAAATATACATTAGTCACTGCATAATGCGAAGGAAAAACATAATTAAAATTGAGTACTACTTTTTTCTACCGTGGCTACTTAGGGTTTTAGTGAAATACTTATCTTTCTATTGAGAGTTGAAACTCTGATTATAATTTCTGAAGGTGAGGGGCCTCCGCGAGGTGAAGTTTAGGAGATTCTCATTCATCACATTTCACACGTACTACAAGTTATGAAATGCTAGATAAATAGTTCTCATCTGTTGGTCGCTTGTTGGTTGGTACGTCAGTACATTTTTTTTTCCTCACGTAGTGGAGACCGTTGTGCCAACGGAACACTTCTTGCTTTCAAGAACGTTGAGCTCTAGCCTTCGAGAGAAATAGAAAAAAAAAATTGTTTATCGTTGCTATTAATCCTGGCTATATGTTCCTCAGCAACTTCTATTCCAAGTCAAACACATCATTTGGTGTATAATAATTTTTTCTTCTTCTTTTAAAAAGACAAAGTGAAAAATTTGTTGCCAAATCTTTCCTTCTTTCCTTCCTTCTAGGCTAATGCAAGTATTTTATTTAGCTGCAATGGTTTTTATTGTATCAACCTATTATTTAATTAATCTCGACCGTTTTCTCCTACCAAAATATATTGTTTTTTATTCCAATTTTTAAAACATGTATAAATATACAAACGGACCGTTAAAATTTATTAGGAGTTTCAATCTACGTGCTCAAAAATTGCACCTAGGAAATTGACACTTTTGAAAAACCTCATTGTGGAAAAGAGACAGAAAACTGATTTTTTATTTCTGAAACTATTTGGAGAATCTGTAGACTTGTGTCATAGCTGGATTAACACCGGATGTTCGCGGTGGAGCTTAGTGGCTCTAAGTCAAAAACAAATATAAAATAATACATTTGAGTCGTGGACAACAACTAATTTGTACTTGACGAAGTCTCTACTGCGACTTTAAGTAAAATCGTTTAGGATATTTTAATATGATACTAGCCAAAATATTTTAGACTAGTTTAGAAAGTGAATACTTAAACCGTAGTAAAAACTGGGTGCCTTAATTGAAGATTTGAAGTTCAATAAGGACACTCAACATTAAGCAACCATCGCCGCAGCCAGCTCGCGCTACTGTCGTACAGTTAGGACACGGTATTATATTTTAGTTAGTAGTTACATACAACTACATAGCAGTTAGCAGTCACATACCACTACATAGCAGTTAGCAGGTAACTTGTAACCAATCCACTTCATTCACTCTTGCAATATTAATTTGACTTTCAACAATATACTAGACTGTCTATTACACCGGCTATATTTGCTGAATGGTTTCGTAATTATTGAAATTATATATATAGTCAACAGATGGCATGACGTACAATAAAAATACAAATCACGCCAACTTACAATTTTATTCACTTTTTCAACGTTACTCGATTTAACTAATTGTTTTCAAATGCTCCTTAGAGAATGTTTTAAAACTAAGAGAAGCCCGGCTCAAATTCTGGGATTTAGGGGAGGGGCGAGGAGGGTAGAGAAGTTCCCCTTTTATTATTTTTGGTGCTATGACCTCCATGAGAAATTATGACGTGTTTTAAATTGACGAATGAAGTCTATAAAAGCTGTAATAAAATGACAAGTAAATTTAACTATTCATCGATTACCATAAAGCTTTTTTACCTTTGCAAGAAAAAACTCTTGAGCATTAATCAATAAATCGAATTTTAAGATTTAATTGTATAATTATAGGGCTTTGTCAGGTGTAGTAAGCTCTTTTATTTTCAGCTTCAAAATATCTCCAACGCCTATTTTTAAAACAAACTATTTACATCCTACATTATTTCCAGTCAGACAAAAATAGTTGCCAAATTTCATATCATTTTACACCAACATACAATTATGGGAGTACCACTATTACGAATTAACATTTGATTTTTATTTCCTATATAAAAAACAGACTCTACTTAAGAGAAAATTACTATCTATATTTTAAATATAAGAATAGTTTGTCCGGATTTTTTTCATATGAGAATAGAAAAAATTTAATCTTCCCCAGCAATATTAGAAGCTACCTCTGCTACCGATCCAGGACAAAGCCTTTACAGGCTGGAATAGGGACCACTCTTCCAGTAATAAACCCGGAAAAAAACTGGAACAAAGACGTCTACTGTACGCTTGTTAAACCAAATAAAAGATTATTTTCAGAGGAATTTTTCTATATTCTATTAATATAGTTTTTCTAATTAACAATTCTCATACCAATAATCAAAAAGGAGACAACATCAAGAAAAAGATAAAACCCTGTTTTTCATTTTATTTAAATTAACTAAATAAAAAAAATATCACTAAAATTCATCACTGAATAAAGCGGAAGTTACAGTGTAATGGTGATAATTACTGTAAGTTTTCAGATAGTTTGATAGTTCAAGAAAATCCTGGTAGTACGACTGCAAGTATCAGGTTACACTATCATACTGGTTACGGTAGTTTTCACTATCAATGAAAAAATTCATTATTAAACCCTTTATAGATCGATTGGTACACATTTTGTAGAACGAAATACATAAATTACAATTTTTTAAATAGTTTATCTTATTTTTTGTTATTGTAAATTGTTGAAATATATTATCTAATACGCACTCGTAATTTTTTTCAATTATAATTATTTTTTCCTTACCTTGACATTTTTAATTATCTATTGAGCAATAAGGAGAGAAAAACCTGGTTCCTCTAAAAATTTTCTTCAACTCCTTTTTTTAATATTTTATATATAATTGAGGGTTCAAACTCAAATCTTCAAGTATTTAGTGTGCTAGTAACCGAAAATCATGATATAGAAGAGAAAATGAAATAAGGATGACCGCAGGGATTAGCCAAAACAATTTAGATGCGCAAAATACGGAATCAGAACACTGTTTCCCAAAATCAAGACATGGTTTGTGAGAAAATCACAAGACCTATCGTCACCAATGGTTTTGAGACCAGGGCGATTTCTAAGGCGTCAAAAAGAAAAGTGTTATTAAGAGAGAGAAGGGTTTTGGGCGAGATCTATGACCCAGTGTACAAACATGACCAAAGGAGAATCCATACCAACGAAAAGTTACGCCAGATAAATGAGAAATTAACTTGAATTTTTCTCAAAAGAGGAGTTTAGAAGAAAAGAGGTACTAATGACAATTTCGCTAATAAGATTATTCTTTACTATCTATCAAGAATTAACTAAAAATTTCAACACCGATGCTTAAATTGTGTTAAAGAAAAAATAGATAGGAAAAAAATCCTATCAGAAATTTGCCTTCTTTACTATTTTATTACTTCTAGCCTCCTCACTTGTACGAGGAAGCCAAATTAGATGGGCCATGCAACATCGATCAAGAGAATCGATCCCCAAACGCCTTCTCGAGGACCGACCAGGTCGAAGAGTCGTAGACATAGGCCACGCTTGAGGTTGTTCGATGAGTAGACATTATAAAGAAGTTATGAATGCGGAGGATGCTCGCCTGAGATAAGAGAGAGTAGGATAAGAGAGGCCAAGGTTCTTGCAAAAATAAATAATTTACAACAGATTGCAAAAGGAAAAAGTGTATTTTTTATTTAAGTTGCAGAAAAAGGTCTATAGATGAGGATATCACCCAGAACATCGAAGAACTAACAATAAAAATATTATCATAATATAGAAGTTGCAATTAATAGAGTAAACTAATAATAAAAAATACAATAAGTTATAAGAAAAACAATGGATAGCTGTAATACCAAATAAAACAAGTGAAAAAAAAAGAGAAACAAATATGATAGAAACTAAAAGAAGTGATGATGAAGAAAATATACTAAATGTATGGCGAGACGACAAATCATGGAGATCGTAAGGTTGATAAAAAAGAAAATAAATAACATAGGAAAATGCTAATACAGTCTGGTGATAGGAATAGGGGATAATGTATTGTAAATGACTGTTAAATACGTTTGCGTGACTAACAAGAGGAAACGGTGTATACTGCTTATCAAAAGCCATAAACCCTCTCTGTTCCATCATTTAATTGGAAGGACCAGCGACCATCTTCTTTTCATATGCCTAACAGAATTATCGTGAAAAGAGAATATTTTGGATGATCAGTCACAAATTCGTGAATTTGTGTTACTGTAGAGTTTTAAATAGTGGTAGTTGGGTGTTGTTGTATATATTTTATTTTATATCAGATCGGCCTGGTGGGCCCTACATGGTTGATATAACCGTAACATTATATATATTTTTTTTAACAGTTGATTATGGGGGGGGGGAGTATAATCTCGTACAAAAGACACCCCTAACTATATGGTAGTTACTGTACTCCAAGGACCTGGGTTCAAATCCGGCAGTGACAGATAATTATTTATTCTGTTACTGTAGCCGTAACGTAAGTCAACCCTGTTTTTTCTGGAGCTCCCCTTGGATTCACCTACCGTCATAAAGTGGGCACTCATAGTTGGAGAAATATCTGGAGCTCTAGATATTCTAACCAAATCACTTCCTTGCACAACCGTTGGTATAAAAACAGTGCTTCCTTACAAAGTACTGAACCCCATGAAGGGTCAGGGGTTGTAACGGTTTACATTATTATAATAACAGTTTTAAATTAAATGGGATGTATCCAGTTCGGGCAAAGTTAAACAACAAAAAGTTAAATTCTTATTTTAAAAAAAATATGAACGTGATACATAATATTAACTTATAAATATATTGTTATTGCTATAGCTCTGATATGCATAAGTATTAAATAATTGTTTGCATTATTTGATTAATATTATTCGAATACAAGTTTGATATTCATATTTTCTGACAAATACTTACTC
>NW_027110526.1:147337-148875 GCF_000696795.3 Halyomorpha halys
AACCTATTATTAATTGAATATAAATCATTGATTTAATTTTAAAAAGAACTATTTTTTATGTATTTTAAACCTATATGAACTATGGCACTATTTATCCTTTCGGGTAATAATTTGGTTTCCGTAGTAGGGGAGTTTATTTTATCCAACTTGAAGGAGGAAATGTGGGTTATCGCGATTAATTCCGAAGTTCTTAGTAACAATTTTCCACCTTTATTCCTGTCATAATTTGCTTCCACTAAGCCTTTTAAAAATTGTTCAATAGCTCGCGAATCTTTAATAAGAAGAATAAAAATGTAGTGAATAAATCAATTTTTTTTTAAACAATTATGTATTTAGAATATAATACATGTTACACAACCGCTAAAATTAAATAACAATTTAAATGTGAAGGGTTCATGAGATTTGACTAAACCAGTTCTACTATGTTTGGCTTCGTTTTGGCCAGTGCAGTTGAATGCAAGTTCATCTGTCGCATATAATCCATCTCGAGAATTTGTCTTGATAGTAAGTACAGCAGAAAAAGCCAGCTCACACTCATATTTTGTTACAAATGGAATCAGGACACTTAGGCCTATCTAGCAACAATAGTAAAGGACTGTGCCAGTTATAAATACGAGTTCGTTTTTCACGGTCCCCACCGCTTTGAGAACTGCTACACTAAGCAATCGGCTCAAATCGATGTTCAGGTTCCTCGATAACGTGGAACAACCTATTATTAATTGAATATAAATCATTGATTTAATTTTAAAAAGAACTATTTTTTATGTATTTTAAACCTATATGAACTATGGCACTATTTATTCATATAATATTATTTTTATCTAGAATTTTTACTGTTTGATTGGAAAATCATCTAAAAAGATTGTTTTGTTTTTTAAGGAATTCAATTTACATTATGATTTAATTGAATTTTTTAACAATGTATTTTATTCGGGATTATTTTTTAATTTAGAAAAGAAATATGTAAAAAAAAATATATTAAACGATTATCAACATAGGATTTTACTCATAAAAGTTCATTAAATTGAATTAAATGATTCTTATTTAATTTAAACTTTTAATTTATCAACTTTTAATCAGGAAGGTCCGTTTTTTTACTCTTTATTATCATATTAGTACAAGAGCCGGGAAGAAAAAAAGAAAGTTATCTCACCCCAATTACTTTAATGAAAACTATGTATAATTACTAGTCAAAACTGATGAGTCTGCTAAGTATAGGTAGAGGGAATATAAAATGTCGGCTGTTTCAAAACTTAAAAAAATCAATTTTTCATTCAGAACTCTGTATCTTAAAAACTACCAACAACTCTAGAAAATCTAAAAGAACATTATTTAAATAAGAGTAAATTTGCTGAAATATTAGCCATATTAGAGCTATTTATGTCCAATAGTTCTCGAGATATAGCTTTTTAAAAAGCACCATTTCATAAAAATGTATAGAATGTACTGAAAGATCAGTAGTTATTGAATTTATTTTGAAAAATCTATAACTATTGAACGTAAATAACTCTATTAGGGCTTACATTTTAGCAAATGTA
>NW_027110526.1:148925-151081 GCF_000696795.3 Halyomorpha halys
AGTAAAGGACTGTGCCAGTTATAAATACGAGTTCGTTTTTCACGGTCCCCACCGCTTTGAGAACTGCTACACTAAGCAATCGGCTCAAATCGATGTTCAGGTTCCTCGATAACGTAGAACAACCTAGTTTTAATTGAATATAAATCATTGATTTAATTTTAAAAAGAACTATTTTTTATGTATTTTAAACCTATATGAACTATGGCACTATTTATTCATATAATATTATTTTTATCTAGAATTTTTACTGTTTGATTGGAAAATCATCTAAAAACATTGTTTTGGTTTTTAAGGAATTCAACTTCCTTTACGATTTAATTGAATTTTTTAACAACGCATCGGGATTATTTTTTAATTTAAAAAAGAACTATGTAAAGAAATATATTAAAAGATTATCAACATAGCATTTTACTCTTAAAAGTTCATTTTAATTAAAACTTTTAATTTATCAACTTTTAATCAGGAAGGTCCGTTTTTTACATCTTATCATATTAATACAAGAGCCGGGAAGAAAAAAAAGGCAGTTATTTCACCCCAATTACTTTAATGAAAACTATGTATAATTACTATTCAAAACTGATGAGTCTGCCAAGTATAGGTAGAGGGAATAAAAAATGGCAGCTGTTTAAAAACTACTAACAACACTAGAAAATCTAAAAGAACATTATTTAAAGAAGAGTAAATTTGCTGAAATATTAGCACTAATAGAGCTATTTACGTCCAATAGTTCTCGAGATATAGCTTTTTAAAAAGCACCATTTCATAAAAATGTTGTATAGAACGTACTGAAAGATCAGTAGTTATTGAATTTATTTTGAAAAATCTATAACTATTGAACGTAAATAACTCTATTAGGGCTTACATTTTAGCAAATGTACTCTATTTTAAATGATGCTCTCTTAGATTTTCTATTGTTGTTGTTAGTTGTAAAGATATAGAGTTCCGAATAAAAAATTAACGTTTTTTTAAGGTTTCCAAACAGCCACTATTTTTTTTCCCCTACCTATATTTGGCAGACTCATCAATTTTGACTAGTAATTATAATTATACCTAGTTTTATTACAATTAAGTAATCAAAAATTCTCCTCTCGGGCTCTTGTACTATATTTAATGGTTGTTCATTTACAGATATGATATTCACATCAAAGCCCCTTCAAACGGCGATGAATTGATTAAAACTGATTAGAAAAATCTATCATTATTGTAAAAATGTGTAGACTCCAATTTATTTTAAAGAAAAAAATATCTTCTCTTAACATTAAAGGTAATTCATCTAGTTTCCAGTCATTCATCTTGTTTCAAAATGTTTTGTATATCCATGACTAGACAAATGAAATTTTATTCTAAAGTATCACTCGTAGGGAACAGACTAATTATTCGAAATAATACTGACAATTTAAATAAAATATCTATTAGTTTTCTGTACCTACAGATCATGTCCTGATAAATGATTTTCAATAAATACAACTACCTGCTACATTGTTGTTCACCTTCTTTGAACACCTGTAAACTAACTACTGAAGATTATTATTTTATAAACTTTTTATATTCATACGGGAATCAGCTATCTTAAATTAATTCATGCTGGAAAAAATTCATTTCTATAAGCAGGGTAGTTTCAGAAGTAAACTGAGACGCCAGATATATGATCTCAAATCTTGGAGCCTTTTTTCAAGCTTCCTCAGCTTATAGAATTCATACTATTATTGTTTAATAACTGAAGATGTATGAGTCCACAGCGTTAGTATTAAATAATGCCTGATGAGGAGACATTTTTAGCAATGGTGTTTACAAACGTGAAGAGAACCATCGTTGGACAATCAGATGAATAACAAATTGAATATTGATTTGTATCATAATAGTTTAGAAATATTTTACAAGTACAAATGGTTCACGATAGTTCAAACAGTTCAAAGCTCTACACAAGATTTTCTTATTTCAATGTTCGATTATTCGATTTTAATTAAAAGCCCAGCTAAATCTCTTATGATAATAACATAGAATCAACCAGATATGGACGAGTTCGCAAGGTTTTGTTTTTCATGGACTTTTTTTTAAACGAACCTTTTTGTTTATACATAGAAGTGGGGGTAAAGATGACAAATGTACATCAATGTTTTTATACCACTGAAATAAAACCATGGATGTTTTACTCA
>NW_027110526.1:151917-152473 GCF_000696795.3 Halyomorpha halys
CCGACAAACTTCTCCAAGCATTAATCTACGGCCAACTATCTACACCTCATTAAGAATAATATATACATGTATCATTTTTTTAATTAATATCTCCATCTAAATTCAACAATAATTGAGCAGCGAAAATGGCACTGAAGCAAAATTTAGTAATGGCAATATTCAAAAATTTTAGTCAATTACTATATACACTTTTTTAATCTTTATCAAAATCATTATCTTAAACTATCTAGTTAACAACATTGCGATCTATCAATGTTATAGTCATGACCAATCAGATCAATGTTATAGTTACGACTTCTTACAAAATATCTACAACTCAATCGATTTTTCTTTTCCAGAAATTGATTTAAAATTCGGACAAAATATTATATAAATGGAATAGACGCTAAAAATAATTTCTCAAAAAAAGGCACAATAATTTTTGCGCTTACCCACTCAATTATTTGCTAATGCATATTAATTTAATTTAAGTCTGTTAAATCTTTATTTTATACGAAAAATACTAACGATAATTTTGTACTAATTTTGTATAAAATAGATCACGAGATCTATGGAT
>NW_027110526.1:153681-155290 GCF_000696795.3 Halyomorpha halys
TATACATTTTATTTCATTACGTTATCGCTAGGTTACTTAGTAATGTTTATTATTGTTTTTGATGATATAATGACAAAATATAGGAAGAAACATCGGTTCGCTTTATTCTCCCTTTTTTTATAAATTAAATTAATTAAGATGAATTATGACAGAGATGACCTCAGGTTAAGAATACATGATAATAAGGGCAGGGGACAAAATGAATTATTTAGGGATGACCTTTGAACCTGGAATGCACAGCACTGGGCTATCTGCAACATCGGTCTCATTATCGATTGCACCCTGATATTGATTTAAATCTATTGTATTCGATTATTTATAAGCATTAGTTAATGTATTTATTTCTCTAAACTAGAATATTTATCATCGGTTATTTGTGAAATCTGACTTTTTAAAGAAAGTTCTGAAGCCAAAAAAGGTTTTTTGAAAACCTTTGAATCATTTATAATCCGAATTTCTATTGTTATTTAATAGAATATATGTTTTCGGTCATTAATAAATTGTGCTTATTACCAGTATTACTGTATTAGTACATAATCCAGCCACAATGGAGATAAAACCCGTAGAAGATAAACACGAGTACTAGAATATAGAATATAGTAAATTAGTAGTAGTAACAAAATTACTAGATGAATTACTAAGAAAAATGTGTTATTAATGAGCAGAAAAGTCTGACGATTTCCAACCCCCTTTGTTCCACACTAATTAAATACAATTTAAAAAAAACAAACTATCGAGGTACCTGAAATACGGCACGAGCAGGTCCCGACGTAAACACTGATAATATTAACAATGCCTGAATTATTTATTCATACATTTCAGAAGTATCTTAAAATGAGGATTTACAATGCTACTGAAAGTATCTATTACTCTTTGTAGATAGAGAACATAATCAATTAAATTAAGTACTCAACGAATTACATTTAATATTTATTGCGAAATTGAAATAATCGATTAAATAATGACAGGAGGAAATTCAGAGTTTAATCGACTGAATTGACTGCGAGGAATTCATGAAATATAATAGCTTTCATCGCGGAGACTAAAATAGCCTTGTAAAGTTGTTAGATTCGATAAGAAAGGATTCTCTTCATTGTTACTGTAATCGCCATTTAAGCTCCGTAATATTTAGTAATTTCGGTACTTAAGTATTAGACATGCCATACACCATTTATGTTGTTGAGACTTAAACCTATTGAAGCTGTCGACTTCCACTCGCTCCGCTCGCTTAAACGTTATAAACAAACCCCAACGGATCATTTTCAGTGGTGTCTAAATTAGCATAAATACTACTCAGTTGATGGCGGAGGGTTATAACCCTCAAAAATAGTAATAGTTCAAGAGCTGATTATATAAATAAGCACCATAATTACTTTTTCTTTCTTTCTTTTTTTTTTTTGATACAGTACAACACTGTAAAAATTTTAAACATATATTTATTGTTTTACTGGAAGATTATTAATTGACCGTGTGTAAAGATGAAAGGAATATGGTCCGGGTGCGGTCAAAAAAACTCAAATAATAGAATTATACTATTTTAATGAGCCAACGTTTCGCCCCACGTTGCAGGGCTTATATTTTATATATTATATATTATATAGGTATGCAT
>NW_027110526.1:156940-157688 GCF_000696795.3 Halyomorpha halys
CACAATCATTCATATATTATTTTTAACATTTCTGTCTTGATTTGTATATTTTACATTACATCCCGCTTTAATATTTGTAGTTATTTTTTTTATATGTTTTCTATCTAAGAGTGTCGAATTAATTCTTTCCAAGAACAAATATCACTCACACATATTGCACATTATATACATTATTAATTAATACTGGATTTGTATTTTAAATATGTTATTCTCTTAAAAGGCAAATATAGAAAATATAACCCGATCTGAAAATATATCTGAAGTTACAACATTGAAGAAGTGAAGTAAGAATCCACTAAAGGGAATTGAACACTCCTATCTGCTGACACGGAGGAGGTGGAGCATGGACCACACAACAATCCATCAAGACGTCTCTACACAAGAATGAATGTCACATCATTTGCCAAGGGAGCACCTGTGATATTTAAAACCTAATGAATAAGATATTTATAAACTACAAAAACAAAAATCAAGCTCTATATATAAAACCAATACGCAGTCAAATATATGCTGAGGTAGAAGTAATAATTATAAATAAAATTATGAATGTGAATTAATTATAACTAAAAAACCTATAAGGTTTTCTAAACTAAAACTATATTTATATATAAATACTTATTAATAATTTATCCTCATTGTAATCCTGCTTTCTAGGCATTTTAAATATGAAAGTATTGTGTTGAATCATATTAAATATAAGTTCCTTGATTAAGAGGCTAATGAAAGAAAGCATACTTTAATGATATTA
>NW_027110526.1:157817-158063 GCF_000696795.3 Halyomorpha halys
TACGCCCAACAAATTTATTTTTATTCATTGTTCTCAGTGAGATATTGGAGTCTTTTTGACCACATTTGAAGTCTTTTTTGTTTTAATCTTTGTTTAGAAAATCTATATCCTCTATCACAATATTAATATATAACAATGTCATGTTAGGCTTAAAAAAGAATATGGATTTGTGATAATTTTTCTTATTTATTTCTATTTTTCATGTGTTTACAGAAATTCATCTAGTAATTTTGTTACTACTACTAA
>NW_027110526.1:158448-163919 GCF_000696795.3 Halyomorpha halys
ATTTAACTTAAAGTAAAATAATAATTTAAACACTATCATTCCTATTTACAATATTTCAGCCTGGGGAACTTGGAACCAAGGTCTTACCCCATTTGTGGAGGCAAGAGCAGGACTACGGAAGACCCTGCGGCTTCTATTTCAACCGCTATTCATTGTTCTAAAAAACTTTTTGACTCTCAATCAATGAATTTGAGAAACGAAAATTTTAATTCGATTCGGAATACTTTGCCATTAAAAATGCGATGAGCACTCTCAAGAAAAAAAAATACAGAAAGTGATAATACTACTAGAATAAAAAAAATTAACGGACATGTTTCATTCCTTAACATTCAGATGGATGTCATTCATCTGACGTGCAATTGAGAAGAATTTTTTCAGAACGCTTGAGTATTTAGAAAAAAAAAATTATTTCTCGAGTTCAGCATAAAATTAGGTCAGTTCGGATTGGCAACGGGGTTTCCACTACGGGACCAGTGATTCGTCTTACTTTCCTATTACGTCCTCGACTAACGCTGCCACCATGATATTGTCCTCTATGATTTTTCTTTCGATGAATGAACTTTATGTGTTCATATTTTAATTTTTAATTTGATATTCTTATTGATTTTATAGGAACTTCATAACTGGCTGATGTACGTATTCGTAGAATAACGGAGCCTAATTTAGCTGGGAAAATGGCTGGAATTGAATTTATTTCTGGAAGTTTATGACACATATGCCTGTCAATTTATACAGTAATTTCAATAAATCTTATAAAAAAAATAAAAAAATCTGGATGTTGAGAAGAGATATTGGCCCCATCAATAAGAGTCGGTCAGAAGTACGTACACTTCAAATATTGAATATAAGTTGCGGTATTTTTTTTTAATAACAAAAGCAAAAAAAAAATATATATACAATGAAGTCAGGCAAGAATGACCTTCCTGCTTCGGCTATTTCTCCACCAAAGTTTGCTTCAAAGAGATTTAATTATCTTAAAATTTAGATGTTTTGCGTGATGATTAGTATGAAATACATTACTATGAAGTCATAAAATTCAGGAATTAAAGGTTGATAATTATTTTTAATGTGTATTGAAAGAAAAATACAGAAGTATAACAGTCAATGTTTCCTTTTGAAACTACTATCCTTGTGAGACATGAGACTTGTTCCAATACGATTCAGAACTATTCCAAGTAATTATTTCTGAGCGCCTTTCCTATTTATTAGAAAACCTGCAATTCAAATTCTCAGTCCAATCTACTACCAGGTCCCATTTAGCAGAGACCGAACTGCTACGTTAGAAAATCATTGTTTATCCGAGCTGCATATCTCTGTAACTCCATTCCCTCTAACATACGTCATGTACCAACCCTTCTCTCGTTAAAAACCCTTATATTTAACTATCTTTTACTTTACCAATCTAATCCAATATTATAATAGTACAGATAATTCGTAACTACCTTTTTTTTGTTTTTTATGTATCTAGTCAGTTAGTTATTTTAATTTTTGTTCTTCTATTGTTCTAAACAGTCCTAGTCCCAGAGTAATAAACTTTTTTTTTCATTTTATCTCAACTATCATCAAACTGACTGGGTAGGGAATTGGAACTAAAAACCGTACTAAGTATACATAAGTTAGGAAATGCTTTTTAGTTATTAATAGGTCTTCAACGGCTATTGTTATAAACTATAGAGTTGTTCCTAAGGAAATATGGTCTATTAAGGATGACTGGCCGCTTAGGGACCAAAGGAAATAACCTGTTGTATATCTGTTTGACGAAATCATAATTTTCTACTTTATCACTACATAAGGCATGGATTGCCCACTAGGCAGATCCAAACTGTTTTATGTTTAACATTTGTAAGTCAGTTCCCACACAGTCACAAACATCCCCTTCCTCCAGCTTGACCTTTTCTCCTACTTGCTTTGAACTCATTGGTTACCCCACTACTAACCAATGAACTAAGATCGTATTGGGCTTACTTAAAATCTCCTCCAACTAATTTTAAGATGTTAAATTAGATGACTTCTTACTATCCCTACCTCTTCAAAATCATCCCCTACCAGTTTAACGTCCCCTTCCTAGTCTTCTTTTAGGTATTTATATGTAGCTCTATGGACAAGAAGCGTACAACCTGCGCAATGTCTTCCTGCGCACGCGTGACTACAGCTTAAAACCGGCCATCAATGCGATGATAGCCTCCCTCATGCGTGACTGGAAGACATCGCTCTGGCATGACCAACTCCGAAGAACTCATAAGAACACACGAAGACCACAGACAGTTCTGGAAGATGGTCAGGACCTTTGTCACCAAGAGAATGACTGTACATTTGACTGCTGGGAACGACCTGATGACGTCTGGGGAGAAAGGTGCATTATCGCCCGATCAGCCTCCTCTCGCACATGAGCAAGGTCTTCGAGAGGCTCCTACATCACCATCTCATGGAGCACTGCAGAGAAGCCGATATAATACCTCCCGAACTGACTGGTTCCCAAAGAGGTGTCGCCTGTGAACATCATCTGGTGAAACTGCAAGCCCACACCCTAGAGCGGATGAAGAACAATTATGCGACTGGCTTCATCTCACTGGACTGCAGCCAGGCGTTTGAGAGCGTGTCCCACCCGCCGCTGCTCCGCCGACTGGAGTCAAGTTTCCTGCCGCCCTATGCCGATTGGTCAGAAACTACCTGAGTGGACGATCGTTCGTCGTAAGAGTTGGTGAAGACTTGTTGCCTCCAGCCCCCACCACCTGCGGAGTACCTCAGGACTCGGTGCTTGGAGCACTGCTGTTTGTCGTTTTCGCGGATCCAGTAGTCGCCATCGAGCACTGACATGTAGTAGTAGCAGCCTATGCCGAAGACATCGGTGTCTATGCCTCCAGCATGAGAGCTGAACTGGCCCTTCACTATGCACAGACTGCTTCTCCCACCATTATATCTGCCCTGAAGAAGGACGGTACCAAGGTTAATCCATCGAAGACGGATGCCATTGTCATGTCCTTCCAGAAGGGCAAGAAAAGCAGGCTACCCCAGCAGTTCGTTGTGGATGGTGCTCTCTAATAGCATCCTCTATCTCGGCGTGGGTCTTGACAGGCACCTCACCTTCTCTAGTCACGCCAGGAAGAGGCTTAAGCTGGCCCGACAGAAGTCGTATAGGCTCTATCACCTGCTTACCTCACAGCAGATCTCACTCCGCCTCAAGCTGCAGATCTACAAGGCCATCATACGTCCGACCCTGCTCTATGGCGCACCACTCATGCGCCACCTCTACCAGACCACGTTAACCAAACTGTAGAGCTTCCAGAATTCCCTCCTTCGGCGAATAGTCAGAGGAACCACGCTTCAAAGGGCCAGGAATAGTGTAATCAGAGATGAGCTCCAACTCCCTTCTGTGCCGGAATTCATAGGCCGTAGGCACATCAAATTCTTTGATGAGCTGAAAGCCTGTGCCAATCCCCTATTCCGAGAAATCGCCCCTCCCTCAAGACCTGGGAGGTGGCAAAGCACCGTCCCCTTGGTCGACGTCCTCGCCGAGGGAAGGATTCTGCAGCCTGAAGTCACCCACAACCAACAACACCAGCCGGAATGGTCCCTCCCCATTGCTTGTTAGCCCCTGGCAATCCAGCTAATCATGTAAAAACCGCCTTCAGCGGGCCAAGTTTGTAACATCTTATAATGCCGTAAGGCAATCCAAGATTAAATGTATGTAGTGTATATATGTTTCTTAGTTCTTAAGTACTATATATTTTGTATTTGCTTCAATAAATAAAATAGGAGGTAAGAAAAAAAAACAAGAAGAGTAGTAAGGCCTTTCGTTGCCGAGGGGGATAAGATGTCAAAAACCATAACTGCCTCGTTACTGCAGCGGTTCTGGTTTGAATCGAAGTGGGGTCGACAATTTGATGAAATGAAGACTTGACCCCCTATTATGGTTAAATAGGTTAGTTACCAGCAGATAATCCCACCCGTATGTCAGAAACGACCAGGAAGAGCGTCATAAAAAAAAAAAAATAAATAAAATCTACAAGAGTAATAGTATTATTTTGTACTTTATTATGAAACAGGGCCATGGTGCACTTTTCACTAGCTAAAATAGGACCAGTTACACGACACTAAATCCTACTTTATCCGCCTACCATATTATTGACATTTTTAACCGATCATCAATATCAGTTATGATGATATTGCTCCGAAGGGCCGTAGTCATAATACCCTTTTTATATGCCCTAAGGGACATTGCACTTGTAAAGTAGAGGGCACATATAGGCTCCGGTCGGTATTAAATTTTAAATAGCGCCGAAAATGTGATAGCGAATGAATAACGTCCCTTTTTATCTATCTAATTTATTTCTTTAATCGCCGGATCCTCCTTCTTACCGTAGGCTAAAGTAAGTCATAATAGATTTTTTTTTAATTCATTAAGAATCAAAATTAGAAAAATAAATTATTAATATTGTTTAAAAAAGAGCAGTGTAGCTCAGTGGTGAGGCATTATGTTACTGACACCTAGAATCCGGGTTCTACTTCAGCTGTGACATTTATTCTTTTAGTATAGTCGTGACTCAATCCTATGGGCATATAGCAAAAAGGAGGCAATTGTTAGTGTTTTGTTGAATAGATTGTAGGAATTGAAGGGATAATTGGATGATGGGACTGTGTCACACTTTTTGAATCAATGATTTCGATGAGGTAGGTAGGTGTCTGTCTAGCTAGTGTGAGGTACTCTAACCTCAAAATCGAATTAATAACTGAGATACTAGATTTAGAAGGGGCTATGTACACTTCAAAATAGGTATAACAAGCTCCAACAAAAAAAAATTAATTTTGTTTTCTTTAAATTTACTCTTTGTATCATAATCCCTTCATCCACTAACCTCTTTAACTGTTTAAGTTACATAATTTAAAACTGCACCACAGAAAACTAAACAAACTCTCTTCAAAAATAAACTGCTAGGCAGTGGCATTTAAACAGATAAATAACACCAATGTTTTTTAACATACGTTTTGTACGCACCATATAACCTAGCGAAAACGTCTCAAATCTGTTTCAAATAAATAACTCATGGGATTAAACCAAAGGTAACCCAATCCAATGGTTCCTTACCTCCTGGATTGCGATGTTTAATTATCTTCAGAGGTGGATTTTCTTACTGAGGACTCCCAAAAAATCAACAAGAAAAACATTTCTATAATCTTCATTGAAGTATGAGTCTTAAGTTTCTGTTGCACCATCAAAAGAAAGTGAATGACGGGGAATTTAAAAAAAAAAATCTTTGGACAATATTAGATACTATCGATACCAATAAAACGCTAACTTTTTTAAAGATATATATCTATATTAAATTTTTGTTTTACAATTTTTAACCATTGATGATTATTTACTTCTATTACTTCTTATATTTTCTTTCCCCTTTCTTTATTTTACTCTTTCCCCTCATTTTCTCCACTTTTATCCATTTTCCTTACCCGCGTTACAAGTTTTGTACACT
>NW_027110526.1:164059-166446 GCF_000696795.3 Halyomorpha halys
ATCATAAAGCATGAGTGTTTTAATCTTGAACAAAGACCAACTTCAGAGGGTAAATGATATAAAGTAACAAACTTTGTTAGTTATAGGAGATATTTATATATGAAGTATTAATCGATTTTTACCAAGAGAATTACCGAGATCGATACGGCTGCACGCAATGCGTGAGCTCAGGTACTGTAGGAAGGGCCACTCACGATGGGTACAAGACTAGCTGTACTCTCAAGTACTAAACGAATGGGGATATTGTTCTAAATGCGTTTTGTACGACATGCTATACCTTACTTTAGCACGGAACTGCAATAATATGGATATCTATTGCCTTCCTTCCTTCATAGAAAAATACCATACGTGGTAAAGGTAAATATTATAAATTATTAACGTATCAAATCTATGAAACAAAATTATTAAACATATTAGTACATTGTTAGTAGACACAAACCTGGCGGATGTAAACTAAATCTTTGCTAATTAGATAGTTTTGTAAAAAGCCTTTACTTTCAATGTCTTCGTTCCATACATATTTTTCCATCTACGTTTAGGGGCTCTTCAAACATCATCAGGATCATTTTTTTTTTCTTCGTTTTATATTAAAATATTTAATCATATACACAACTAATTATTTTATTTTCACTATCACATTGGCTAGACTTTTATCCCTAACACAAATCTTTCCAAATCTATTATTGGTATTATGTCAGTGTACAGGATCTTTCCTTTCTAAACTCAAAAAAATAAATAAATAAATTTGTCCTGCTACAATCCATGAAGGGAGCAGTACTTTGTATGGAAGTAATGTTACTAGACCAACGGTTGAGTTAGGAGTTGATTTGGTCAGAATCATGCTTGAACGCCAGATTTTTCCCTAAATAAAGATACCAATTTTATGAGGCTGGGTGGTTACCGGAGGGCTCCCGTGCCCACAGGATTGAGTCACGACTATACTAAAAGAATAAATGTCACAGCTGAAGTAGAACCCGGATTCTAGGAGTCAGTAACATAATGCCTCACCACTGAGCTACACTGCTCGTTTTTTAAACAATATTAATAATTTATTTTTCTAATTTTGATTCCATTTGAAAATCAAAAGGACAATGTAACTAGTGAAAAGTAAAAACAGCTATCAACAATTAAAAAGAAATACGCATAGTAAAAAAAAAGTGATTTATGAAGTGGTGAATTATATCAGATTGACCTTCCTGAAAATGTGGAAAGAGCCCCGAAACGTCTTTATTCAATATCATTAAAATCGTAGATTTATTAAAAGAACACAGGTTTTTTAGCATATGAACGCAGATCTTATCTGGACCGGATGAGGAATCATTCTTGGAGTTCAAAGCGGCTAGAAATTCGTTCATGGAAAATGACATGTTTAGTGGATCAAGTGGATCATTAGTGATAACGAGTGGTATTGATTCGATAGCTTGCTTAATGTTAAGGAAGAGTGTAGAGTAATTTACAATTGATGAGGTATCACAGAAATGTTTTTCTAGAGTGTTTGCTAAGATTACAGGTTCAGTTTCATAGTGGTCATGAATTTTCAGACAATGTATTAAAGGTAAGTAGCCATGACCCATAATTTTCTAACTGTCTGCCAGAAAACAACTCCTGGTGTGTTACAGTTAAGGCAGACTAGCTATAAAGACAGGTCAAGTCGTAACATCATCAACATGGAAAGATGTTATTTCTTGGATCAAAGAATTTGATGGCAAGACGAATGGTCCATCACGAGAAACAAGTTAAGAATGGTCCAACATACAGCGAAACGTCCAACCAGAAACTTGAATCTGCTACAGAGAGATTTTGTATTAACCCGTCTTCGGATAGGCCATACTCGACTCACCCACTGTCATCTCATGAAAAAAGAAAATGCACCGATGTGTCGCTACTGCTGAAACGATCTCACCGTTAGGCACATTCTCATTAAATGTATCGCTCACGAATCAGTTGATTAAACAGCCCCACAACAATATAAAAACATTTTTACTTTTTAAAAATAATTAATATTTATGATCACACCTAGTCTAACTCTAATTGCATCATGTATAAATGTATAATTTAATATAGTAATTTACTCACTACGTCAATTCTAATTGTTACTTCATAAAATGTAAATTGTAATTGTAAATTTATAACTTTCTCACTTTGTAATTGTAACTTTTTGAACATTGTCAATTTTAATCTACTTTGTAAATCCAGTGTAAATGGCCCTAGTGGTCGAAACACTTAAATAAATAAAAAAAAAGAAGAAGGTCTTTCCATAACACTAAAACAAAAATAAAACTTTCTACTCTTTGCATTATATAAAATAAAATTTTTATTTTCTCTTTGTATTTATATCTGCACCTGTCACATAGAAAATTGACAATCAGCAGATTGTCTGACTATTA
>NW_027110526.1:167747-179932 GCF_000696795.3 Halyomorpha halys
CCTACGAAATGAAAACTTGACCCTTCACCATAGGGAATAGGGTGGTACTCTGTAGTTAACCCCCCCTCCGTATGTGAAATATGACCAAAAAGGGGGTAACAAAAAACAGCTTCGTGGCTACAGCGGTGCCGGTTCAAATTTGATTTCTGTGGTGTTCCCACGAAATGATAACTTGACCCCCCTCCCCGCCATGGTTTAAATAGATTGGTCACCTAAGTGTCGCATGAATGTTATCAGTTTTCGCTCTTTGTAAAGAAGAATGCTTTGAAGAAATTATATATATATATGTATTTTAAATTTGAATTGCCATTTAAAAATAAAATCCATGGTTGCAGTCGTTTTCGAAATTTAGGTGTGAAAAATATGCTTATTCGTGCGTAAGAAAAGTAGCTGATGTAATCTGATAAAATCGAAATGGGACTAAGAAATTACAAACCAGCACATTCGAAATTTCATCACAATCGAATTGGCGATTCGATCGATTAAGCCCGAACACCAATTTGACTACAGACAGATATAAATTTATTCTATGATGTCTAAAATTTAAATGCAAGTGAAAATTTTCCATTCTAAAGGCACAATTTTTTTTTTCATTTCCTGCAAGAATACAAAGCTCATTAGATCATTACTTCGGCAGTGAGGAAGCAATGCCAAATACATCTGCTTCTCTGACCTGGTATTGTAGGTTCTGTAACGCTCTGGCACCCGTATGGATTTATAAGTCGCATCATTTGAAAATTTCTGATAAAAGCTGTATATTACGATAATATCAAAAGTTTAGCGGACAAATGAACAAAAAGTTAAAGATTCTTCACTTGAGAGAGAGTGAGAAGAGGAAAAGGAAGAGGGAGGGAAAAAAGAGAGGGGATAAGAACCGTCCGTATGACAGGACTCTCCACTATTTTATTTATTTATGTGTTTTTTATCACTCACTTTATATAATGCTTGAATTTTTGTTTTCTTAATCTGATAAAATATTTCTCTTCTACTGGATTATCAAATTCTATCACAATATCACGCCTAATTCAATTTCAGGCGTTTTTTAAATATTGCTCGATTAAACTATCTCAAGTCTCCTCTTCTCCTTTCAAGTAAATATTTCGAAAGTGATATAGGACTGTCGCTCCCTGGGAGTCTTAGTGAGAAGGGTCCGGCTGGGAAGGATGGTCTTTTTTGTGTGTTATGATCTCATCTTGTGAGATAGTGACATGCCGTACATTGACTAACCTACTCGCTATAATTGTCTGTTTGAAACGTGAGATAAGTAAGGTCACTACGAAGGGCGGGAGAAAGAGGTTTCACGCCGTTATCCGGTCCCAGGAGCTTTTTAAATATTGTTTTATATAAATATTATAAGTCTCCTCAACTCCTTTAAGTAAATATTTCAAAAGTGATATAGGACCGTAGCTCCCTGGAGGTTTGCCGGGAAGGATGACCTTTTTTCCCCTATTTTTATTACGTAAATAAGAATTTGAAATAAAACATCATAAACGAACTTCAAAGAAAGCTGCTTTGAAAATTCGGTACTTAAACTCTCTGGCGTTCTATCAGTGGATAGATTCTCCACATGTTTTTATCATGTCATTATATCACTTAAAGCAAACTTACTTGATGTATATATTTTTATCAGTTGTAAATAACAATAAATAAATTATAAAAAAAACTCTTTTTAAATTTTTCAATTTACATAAAACCTAGCTGATATTAATATAGCTGTATACTGATATAGCGAGTTTAATTATAATAGTGTAGTCAAAATCGTTGGACCCGTTTTTGAGAAAACGATAAAAAAAAAGTGTATAATTCAATAGTTATAGGTTGAAAATTTATTTTCCTAAAACTATTTGGTTTACTAACCCCCTATTAAAGATTAAATAACAGCATCAAATGTAGAACAACCCTGCCATGTACGTTTTGCTTAACCCTTCGACTTATGCTAATTACTTTTTTAGTAATCCGTTCTTTATTGATCACTACGACTATGATGCTATTCCTACAACTGTTTTTTTCAGATTCAAGACATGCTATTCCGTGTTGAGTAGTCATAAAAATTTTCCAATAACTCATACATTTTTCCAGCCAACTAGTCCAGCATTATAGGATACATAAGGCAAGCGTATGTGGAATTATGAAGTTATTTCAAGGCGAAAATTTTGAGAAAAGAAAAATAATTTTTTGATTACTACGAAAATTCTTTATTTGTCCATAAAACATACTTCATCCCCCTCTGCTAGGCAGTCTGGCTCAATTATCTCAATACTATGCTCTAATTGTGGCATAGAGGGATAATAATCAATCTATTAGCTTTCTTATATAGAGTAACAAAAAAATCAACTGAATTGTATTAGATATATTTAAGTATATAAAAAATTACATGTCATATAGTAGACCAAAAAAAAATCTCAATCAGAAAAAAAAAGTCGGATTCTTTTTTAACGTCTTCAAAAACACCAATTTTTGATTACTACGAAAATTTGTATTTATTTCTATATTTGTCCATAAAACATACGTCTTTGATTTCTGCCAAATATATTCTATTTAAACTGGCTGAAAAGTGTTATTTACTTAAAGAAATTTATTTGTCTATCGTTATCTCAAAAGTAGCTCATACTGAATCGAAAAAAAATTGAGTGTGACTCATGTATATGACAAGTGTGGATAGAAATATGAAGAGAGAAAAAAAATAAATACATCAACTTTTTTGCAGTAATACATCATAATTTGAATCACGCCATTTTGCTCCTCAATTTCGAAACTAAAACCTAAAACGTTCGTGTTAAAACCTAAATCCCACTTGATCTCGGACAACGTACTTAATTTTCTTAAAAGTCTTTTCTTGACAGAAACGTTGACCGTGATCTGCATCGAGGTAAAACAGCAAATTATAAATCAGTATTTTTTGGCCTTAGTTGCAAACATTAGAACATTGAAGATTTTAAAACCTTTAATAAAGATTTCTATATTTTACGACACGACAGACAATTTCTGGATCCACCCTTATATTCCAGTCAACACTTAATTATTGAAAACTTTGAGTTATTTTTCTTTTCATGCAGCAATGGTTCGAATCTTTAGAAAAAAGACGCATTATAGTCTTTTAAAGTACAAATTCCTCCCCCCCCCCCTCCCCATATTTGACCAAAATAATTATTTGTATCATTTTCTTTTCTTAAATATGTTTCTATTTTAAAGTTTCTTTTTTTTTATTATTTTTTTTTTTTGACAAATTGGTATTTTCAGAGTGTAGCCAATTCATTTACTCTGATAGATTGAAGCAGTTATTAATAGGGACAAAGCGGATTCAGTTATCGATAATATGTCAGCCTGGAGGTCAAGGGAAGATTTATTCTCTAAGTCATTTCCGAATCATTACTCTTTTTTTCCCTTTTTTTTTCTCTTCTTCATTTATATGGTTTTTCAACGAAAAACAGTAATTATGTACATATCTTTTTATGCATACATATCAATATAAATTTTTTTTAAATTTATTTAATGTGATTTGCAACTGTACAAATAATAAATACAATAAGTAAATATGTCGTATGTTTCATTTACACTTGAAAATCTTGGGAAGGATCATGCATTGGTGGTACTTCAAGCATTAACTTAAATTAGAAGGTCCCGTGGCCATATTCTTTTCAGATGCCTCGCAGGATTATCAGGGATTGTTAAGGATGGAGAGATTAAGAATTAATGGGTTAGGATGGGTAAGGAGTTTGTAATGAAAAGACGCATATCTGTTTTTGGCCAAATCTGCAACGAATGGGATGTTAAGGTATATAAAAATAAAATTAAAAAAGTTAAAAACAAAGTTGCCTAAATCAAGGATAAATATATAAGACCAGAAAGCCAAACTAATAGGTTTTAAAACGAACATAAAACAAGTCTTGAATGACAATTATTGCCTGAAAAAAAAATATATTAAGCACCAAGAACCTCTTCACGTGTCTGTACTATCACTGGGAGAAGATCGAGCATGTGTCAACCTGGAGCTCAACACAATATTTATTAAATCATCTCCGAATCTTTACACAATATTTAATTTTCATTTTTCTCTTCTTGATCTATTGCCTTCTTTATATTATTCAACGAATAATAGTTTACATATATGTAGGTTACCGTCCAGCCTCCGAAATATCATGGTAAAAGCTTATGTGATAGTAGCCAGCAAAGCGGAAATTGATAAAATAAAAAACTTACATCGAGCTACATTATAAAATTAATTAAAACTAGGAATCGGCAAGGATTCGCTACTCCAGCCCTTTAGTAATAGTAATTTATAAATAGAACATTTCTTATTTTACCTTCATAACATTAACATTAACCTACAACGAGTCGAATTATTTGATGTCCAAAGACGACGTAACACCCCTCAATGATATAATAACACCAAAAACATTAAGAGGGAACCTTCCGGAAAAAGGTTCCGCAAGTGTTACACCTCAGTATACTGATTGAGACCGAAGAGTTTTCAAAATTTAAAGTGAATTTCTTTTAAAAATCAAGCAAATGTTTGGCCAGACCTACTGATGTATCAATTTATCAACGACGCTTCTGGAATTTGTGCGGTTACAGCTCTTTTTTTCAGACAATTTTATCCCGCATTGGTTTCCCTCGGAAACTACTCTCTAGAAACTTTATGGAAGTTCTTTCCAGTAGCATACACGGCCTCAGAGCAGAATCAAATTATCGAAATCCTGATTGCTCAATCATCCATCGTCGCAGGTTTCATGATTGGTGATAGAAACTAATGAAAATAATTTCAGTTTCAATAGATTCTTGTGAGGGTTAATATAAGTAAAGTTAAGAAAAACAGAAAACATTTTTTTCAACTTATAATTTGAGAATGCAAAAAAATAAATAACGTAGCTTTTATAAATATAATATTATGTTTAGAGGGGCACAAATATTCATTCTTGAGCTTCGTTCAGCTGAGTTGGTGCAGGTAGTTGGCCTGGGGTGTGCCTTAGGACCTCATTTAAGAGAGGGCACACGTAGGATCAACATAACAATAGTTGTTCTTCTTTTCAAATTAATTAATAAAAATACTTTAAAATAATCAGATGATGATATGAAGTTGTAAAAGGCGAAACATATTTCAGAGAGGTTTTTGTTTAAAAAAGGATGGAGCTTGTAACATCAGCATCTTTTAAAATCCGGGGCAATGCGTTTAAATCATTTCAGTAAAGTAAGGGTGGTTGTCGTTTAATAAGGTTGTTAAACTATGAGAGACTTTGATTCCTATCAATTTTCTGCAGACAGTCAGCAAGTGCTAAACCGCTAAGGGTACGTCACACTGTCCACAGATTAGTTTCGGTGTTCCAGTCAACGAATGATGGGTGAGTCGTGTGTGTCCAATCCGGAGTCTTCAAGTCAGTGCGATTTCTTGTCGTCTACTATGTCTGTATAGTTATACTATGATTTTCATGACTTCCTCATAATTGCAGCAGTGCCGGTTCGAATCTGGCCTGGGGAGTCACCTATTATTTCTGTGGCGGTCCAACAAAATGAAAACCTAACACCCTACCATGGATAGAATAGGTTGATTACTTATGGATAATCCCCTCTCCGACCATATGTCAGAAATGACGAGAAAGGGGACCATAAAAATAAAATTAAATCGGTGAATAAAATAAGATATAAATTATCTTGCCATTCTATTTGTTTAGCAATAGTCACGCAGGTCATTTAAAATAACTAATGGTTCTGACGCCTACCATATATTGTACTAACTTCAAATAATTTATCTGCTCCTTAAAGAGTGTAATTATTACTTACACATTTTTAAATAGTTATCCAGGAGACTAGACTCGATCAAAAGTTTGTTCGACATCGAGACACAATCCCGTATAATATATTTCCCGCTCCAATTGCTGGAGATGTTCGGAAGCCAAACTGGTAATCTGGAGTTATGAGATTAGAATTAAGGACGGGACAAATGCCGCTTATGAATCCTGCATCCTCCTTGGTTTTGGGATATAATTGCCTTTGTGGAAACTATACATTTCCTCGAAATCGATGGCTTCTTCACCTTTCAACTCGAAGATTTAATAGTGATATTATTTTCGTTTACACATTCCTTCATAATATGGTTCATTTCCCTTATCTCATCCAATTTTCAGGCAATCCTCCACATTAAACCATGTAAATTCGACGTCTTCTTTAACTTATCAAACGAAACTGAATAACTTTTCCAGTTCACCAAGAATGTGCCACAATGTCAACTCATTACCAGATGATATTGCTATGTTTCATTTGAGTTATCTCTATTAAAAAATAAATTAAAATTAATTTTTAATTTTTTTTTAAATGAATAATTATTTAAAGAATTATTTTTGTTTTGATTTTTATCTGAATAATACTTCTATCAATTTCTTCCATTATTGATTATTTCTTATATAAATTTTTAAAATAATATTATATTATGTGTTGTATATTATATTCAATCTAAACGTTTGAAATTGCGATTTATGTTTGTGGTTTACGTCCTTTTTGTATTCATATTATTTGCATATATATGATTTATACTTTTTGTATATATAACTGGGTTTATTTCGAAGATATAAATTTTTCTATCATTATGGGTAACAGCTTATTTTTGTAATTATTTCGTAAAAGTTTCTAAAGTTCAAGACTGTCGTCCTATGTATTGGTATGATTTTACAAAAAATGTACTTTTTCTTTTTCGAAACCATTTTGGAGGTTTTAAATAAAAATAAGTACTAAAAAAAAAAACCTTGTGTAAAGCTTAGACATGTTTATTATAAACCATTTACAATAGCAATACATCTCTAGACCATTATGATCAAAATTTAAAGTCAAGAGCCAATTCATTCACAGGGCGTTTTCCCAAGTTTATGAATACCATTAAAAGACAGAGAACTTTACTAAAGTTAATTGTTGCTGTCAACGCAAACACATAAACCTAACAAAAATGATAATCTAAATGAAAACATGAAATGGATAAGATGTGAAAACCTGAAAACTGGCTCTCCGTCAAGGTACCATATATCTGGCGCATCTTCCCTTTTGAAACTACCCCATTGGTAGGAATTTCCCACAGCAAGTATTAGGATCGCTGGTCCGTATTAATAACAAAACCTCATTCCCTAATCAGTATTAATTTATAAGTGTACAGCAAAGATTAACTACATTAAGTATATATATTGAATGTCAACCATCTGGCAATGATCTTGACCTACAGAAAACTAATAAATGTTTAATAATTAATAAATATATTTTTTTTTAGTTTTTGTATCTTTCCGTTTAGTTGTCTATCTGTTTTTTTGTTTTTTTTATAATAAAAATGTGTTATCCTCTTTCCTACACAATATTTTCTTATTTAATATCATGTGGATATCCAAAATATTTCGAAACCAAATGAATGATTGAAGTTTAGCTGAATTTTATTTTACACCGAAATAACTTTGTTGTTCTGGCAATAACCAATTACATGCATTTTTTTCCATTTGGCTTTAGAAAAATACAGCACCCTGAAAACTCTCAGCAAGAGAAGAAAAGTTGCAAAGGAAACGTTAGACATATTAGCATCAAGAATGACCCACAAATACAATTCAGCTGGCCTTCTGTCACTCATCAGGATCCTCCAAATTTTTTATGAGAAATTGTGCCGAAGATGATAAGAGTCCTATATTACGTCTTAAAGACATTACTAAAAATAATTTTAAAAATAATCATTTCGAACCAAAAAAAAACCTGTATATATATATTCAAAATATAAATATAATCCATGAAATATTTGAGATATTTAATAAAAATAGATTTTTTGTTCATGAAGCTCTTTTAGGGGTTTTAATAAAATAGAATACAAAATTTGTTTACACTTCAGTGTAATTCAGGTATATTGTATCATATTGTTTTTTTTTCTTTACACTACTTAGTATAATAAATAACAATACAGAAAATTTATTCACTCGATAGGATATAAAATTTCAGTGGTATTGTAGTATCTACCGGTATGGAACAAACATATATGACTCTAAATATTCATTAATAAACTCTCCGTCTATGATGTTCCATCAGATAAAAATAAAATTTACATTATAATATAATATATTATAGCATCAAGTAATGACATAATAGTATATATAACTGACCTGGCCTTCGCCAAGAGATAACAATAGGCTCACTACAAGCACCAGACTGTACCGTTGGAGGCGGCAGACTGGAGGCGCGACCACCCCCACTCCAGTTCCACACCCTCCACAGTCCGCGGTGTATATCACCGTATCAATGAGCTGATAATTGATATTTTTCATTAAACAATTATTGTCCTGTAATTATTTAGAACGCCTGATCCTGACCAGTAATACACTAAACCACGAAACCAGGTCCTCACCCATAAAATACACTTTTATAATCAGTCCTGTTCCTATTTTAACAAGAAAAGTTTTGGAAATATTTTCATCTATATTCTTTGACGTTCTCATTATTGTATTTGTCATATCCAATTTGATATGATCAAAATTAGACATATTATCTTTAAGCAAAAATACAATATTAATTTTTAGAAATAAATTGTCTCCTTTGATGAACAGAGATTTCCAGTCATGTATATTATCAGTCAAAATAAATAGTCATTTTCGTCTAAACTTTCTTCACCTCTTAATCTAGGATTTCTTTAAATTAGTTCTTCATAGACGCTTATTATTTCTGCTTTGCGACAAACGTCTTCGAAAAATTTCCTAAGCGTATTTTCTCCATTGGTATTTCTATAGACACGTTCAAGGACAACTATTACACTCAGTTATTTTTTAAATCTATTCTGAATATTATACATACTTCTTATGTTTCTGATTTTACCTAGCTCGTCTTCATGCCATTTCTTAGTAGTAATTTTCAAGGAAATATTTAATGTAAAATTTTTCAAAAATTGATTTACAAATGTAATGTTGATAAGCCAAATACAAGAGTAGCATAATTTATTTCTTTTGATTTAGAAAGGTCATTAAAATCTTTTAATGTGGGTTTACAAATGTAACGTCTTAGACTAATATGTTTAAATATTCAATTAGTGGTTTCTGTAAAATCTCAATTTTAAACAAAGGCTTTATACAAAGGTTGTGGTTGAGATTCACGGACGAGTCCACAATCAGAAGCGCCGTGTGCACTGTTCCATTTTGTCTCATTGTATTACACAGGGAGTGACAAAGTAAATTTTTTTCGCGTCACTGATCAGTTCCTTTTCAGTAACTCCGTGTGTTAAAATGACCCTAACTCCCAAAACTCATTCTTAGTATTTTCAAAAGTGATTTAATAACAATTTAGCATTATGACAAACATGGAAATTTTAGAAAACTATTGTATTTTTAAATTTCTATCCTACTTTTGCAAGAGAAAAATGTTAAAATATTGTATATATATTTACTTTCTGCCAGCTTACCCCCTCCATTATACTTCTTCCTTCAAGATAATAATCGTTCGGATCGAACTATATCGAACGTTCCATTATCAACATGACCTCCGAAACTTCATTGAACACCAAAACTCACTATCTTCATTCTTCCAGACTTCCAAAGCATTAGACACTGTTGACCATAACATCCTCTATACTAAATTGCGTAATCTTCCTCTATCCAACCTCCATCAAAGAACCTCCCCCTCTCCTGTGGTTTTCCTCAAGGTTCCTCTCTATCGCCTACTCTGTTTGCTATTTACATTAATGACCTTCCCCTCCAGGCCCATCACTCCCAATACCACATTTATGCAGATGATTTCCAAATATACCTGTCCTTCTCGCCTTCTGACCTATCATCAACCAAAGAAAAACTTCAAGAAGATTTGGATGGGATTTATGAATAGGCGAGAGCTACTAGTTGAAGCTAAATGCGGAGAGGACGAAGGCAATCTTAACAGACTCCAATCACCTCCAACACAGTTCCTACATGATAGTCCCATCAAATTTTACCCCACCATCAAAAACCTGGGAATAACCTTTGATCAAACGCTTTCCTGGAAAGCCCATGTATCCAATATCTCTCGCTGTACCTTTTCCACTTTAAAACGTCTAAATTACCTCTACCACCGATTTCCATTTGAAACTCTTGGCTCCTAGTCATTTCTCTAATAAAACCCCACTTTGACTATTGCTGTTCGGTATATGGAGGCGTCTCTGGGGATCTCGCGGCGAAATTAAAACGTTTGATAAATTTCTGTGTACGATTCATCCCGTTTTTATGCAGAGTTGAAGTGGCTTTATCCTTCCTACTATCTTAAGTATTTCTTAGCATCCTGCATCTTTTAAGTCAACCAATCCCACCGCCCTTCATACATCTCCGAGCTCCTTAAATTCAAATCCTCTATTCGTTCCCGCAATACCCGTTCCCGGTCTTCAGATTTATACACAAGGGCCCAGCGAACCGCTGCTTTCGAAAGATCTTTCATTATCTAAGCCTCATCCTTATGGAACTCCATCCCTTCCAACATCCGTCGCTCCAATACTCTCCCTACCTTTAAATTCCCCCTGTTTTAAATCATTTCTTATCCATTCAGACCTCATAAAATTGTAAATCAATGTAATTGTAAATATGTATATTAGCTATTATATCATTCTTAATTACTTTTACATAATTTTCTTTATTCTTTTTTATTTTATTATTTTTTTTTCATTGTCCAACTGATTAAAGTGAGAAAGTAACTTAAATTATTTTTTATAATGATTATTTATACTTCTTTGTATTTTTGTTTAAATATCTCTGAAGTTCTTCAGACCTCATCTGTCTATTTCCCTGTATTATTCTAAAGGGACACGTCCGAGAATAAATAAAGTATTATTATTATATCTAACACCGAGATATTTGTCCGATTCAAAAAAACAAGACTGAAGTGTGCAATCACCTTAAAACGAGACCACATTCAATGGCTAGCTCGTTATTTCTGAATTTGAAGATTTCGGTTGTAAAACATGGTAACTGATCTTTTTATGAAATGAAGTTTTCGGCATCACTGGCTATGGTGATTTCATAAGTAGTTGAAAAAATCGGAAGGAAATTTGTTTCCTTTAGGGAATAATGTTGACTTTAAGGTAAATGAATCTTTTTTGAACGTAAAACATTGTAATTAACAAACTTTTTAAGATTTCAAAAGTTTTCATGTCTATTACCATTTTTTTACGACCAAATGTATCAATTCTTCAAGCACATTGTTTTTCAAGCGCAAGGCCCCAAATCGCCCTCAGGGGCCCCTATAATCACCTTCAGTAGGTATTAACTATCAGCTTCAGACGTCTTTCCAAGTTTGAAACTACTCCCAGCTTAAGTACCTTTATTACTTCATTGAGTACTATAATTAAGTTTAAATAATAATGTTATTATTAATGTATATTTTTTATCAGGTATTGTTATGCAACTTTTCTTCATACTTTTTTAGTATGACAAAATAGATAAAAATTTGTGTATTTTATATATTTTTACTTAATAACCTTAAATGTTGTGACCGCCATATTGTAAATGTGTCCTGATTTTGAATTAATAAATTATGTAGTACTACCAATTCCCTATGGAATTCTATTCCCTCCTTTATTTATAGTTCTAATACCCCTCCAATCTTCAAATCACGAATCTTCGACTACCTTGTCCTCCCGATTCCGGAAGATAATTATTAAAAGTTTCAAATAAGATTTATATATTTTCTGTATTTAATGTTACAGATTTTCGTTCATACTTGTAAATATGTATAATAGCAGAAATTGTGCTTTTTCATTTATTATTTTTAGTTTAATTATATTTAATTTTATTTATTATCAGAACTTTTAGTCATCTTATGTTTTATTATATGGTTTATGGTTTTATTTTATTTGTTCTATTCTTATTTTATATAATCTGTTAATTATTGTCCTTCATTTTTATCTTTTAAAATTCCTTATTTTATGATGATTTATTATTTCATTTTTATTTTGTGTTTTACTCTAAGGATCTAAAGCCTAATTTTGACGCCTGTATATTTTTCTAAGGGATCAATCCCAGAATAAATAAAGAATATTAGTAT
This sequence comes from Halyomorpha halys, assembly GCF_000696795.3. Classification (NCBI taxonomy): domain Eukaryota; kingdom Metazoa; phylum Arthropoda; class Insecta; order Hemiptera; family Pentatomidae; genus Halyomorpha; species Halyomorpha halys. The sequence goes on from NW_027110526.1 coordinate 179,754, forward strand.
TATTATTACTAATCATTTATCATACAAAGCATACATTGCTGATGTCAATGTTTCCTTCCAGTTCGCCTGTCTTTATTTTCTTCCTTTTTGAAATGAAAATAGAGTAAATGTAATAGGGGAAAAAATTCAAGAGAACACAGTGCGGGATACCGAGGTTTGTTGCTTCCTTTATTTACCAA